>NW_020438974.1:214136-224393 GCF_000699045.2 Agrilus planipennis | reverse complement strand
TGTATACAATTCCTAGATTTCATACATTCCCAGAAACATGTACAATCAGCTATAATAAGTGAACAGTAATTATTTACATCATTATTTAATAATAATATCTGATATTAACAATAGGTAGTAAATTCAACAAAATACTGTCACTGTGAAATTAAAAGAAGAGAGAAATTGTTTAATTTGATGATGTACGTACCTTATTTTTACATTTTAATTTATAAGTTTCCTAAATAGTGTTCATATTTACTCTTCAAAAACTGACGGTTGAAATAGACATTTGAAGCGTCATGTGAGTGCCGACATAGAGTACGCGTTGAATAAATATTATTATATAATTCCATGGCGATATAAGCGATATTAACCATCATTTACTGCATAGCGTCACACTCAAGGGCTGCGGTTTGTCGACCGCTGACCTAGAATTTTGAAATTTTGCATCTCAAAGCACATACAGAGGAAAAAATAAGCGGAAATCACTACTTTTTATTTTTTAATTAATACTTGACAAAGTCAATTTGGAGGTTTCCTTTGTACATATATCATACAATAACGAAAGTTGTTCCATAAAACTTTTCTAATTTTCACTACCAAATAACCTCTCACCAGGGCCGGCTTTAGCTTGTTTTGCAACGCAACAAAGCGGCCATAGAAACCGTGAAAGAAATTATCACAGGAAAAAAATAGTCTCGTAGCACCACGATTATGTAATTAATATTATAATAAAAGTCTATTGTGTACACTATTTTTATATATGTTTGAAAACATTCACTTAATTGATTGTAATTCTTAACAAGTTTTTGTCCTTGTAACCTGAAACTGTTAAGAATTAGAATAAATTAACTGAACGTTTTGAAAAACTGTGTTTTTTTTCTACAAATATCAGCATAATTGAATGTTATAAATAAGGAATGCATTTATATTTCGTATTTCTACAAGACGTGAGTTGTATTTTTTATTAAATCTTACTTATCTTCTTAAACTTCATCTCGGTTGTCGTATTAATAAATCATATAGAGGAAGGGTAAAAAATTGGAACTGTTATCGAGCATTTCTTGTTAAAGGGCATGAAAGTTCTTAGTAGAGAACGCGGGTGGTAGATGTTAAACCCCAGTCCCTTTTCAGTTTCGCCACAACTGCTGTTGGGGTCTTGGGTTATTGCCAAGGATTCGATTTCCCTAATGGACTGTTTTATTGTACGTTAAAAAAATAACGGTTACTTAACATCTTTTGTACAAGATTTCTAATTTCACGGTTAGAATTCTAACGTAGACGGACACGATTAGCGGGCATGTATTTAGTAGGTTAATTGTTGGATGCTGTTGAGTAATAAACTTTAAATTATAATTTTCTTTGTGTAATGAACACCTTACGTTTATGTGTATCGGAAAGACGTATAATCATTTGTAATTATGTTGATGTAAAATTAATATTGTACGTACGACAACAACAATTATTAAATAACTTGTAATTGAAAACTAAAAACGGAAATCCACAAATTCTTTCGTTTTATTTTTTCTTCAATTACAAATGTGTATGCAAGAACCTTTCTATCGTTAGTGAAAATTTGCTATTGTAAGTATTGAACTCAAAGTAATTTCAAAAATTAAAATTATTACAAAAATTTTTAATTCATAAGCAATTAGAATTGAATATATTATTCGATTAACAGCGAATTATTTAAAGATAGTTTATTCTACATTATTTACTTACAATTACAAATGATAATTATCGTGCCCCACTACTTGGAAATGCCTTATTTCCTGTGATACATTTTCTAAGAATTATAGTGTGGATTATATATTATTATTAATGCTAAAATATCGATACTTATTCACTGAAACAAGGGAACGTTAACAAATTCATTTTAACAATTCTGCCGCACCAATTTTATAAAAAATGCTGTGGTTACCCAGTTATTAATTCATTACCAATATGTTCTAAATCAATATAAGAAAGGAAACATTAAATGAAAAAATAAAACGAATGAAAAAATACATGAAACTTTCTCTGGAATTTTTAATGTGAGAATCTCAACAATATTGCTTTGACTGCCATTTGACCTTTTACTTTTTCTCTCTCTCGTGAACGACCGCATCGTTCAAAACAAACTTGATACGTATCTATTTCAATTTTTTTATCTCTTTTTTGTTTAACTTTGCTGATAGTATAAACTGTTTGCTATATGTTTTTTCAATTTGCTCACTTCACTTTAATTGTTCACATAATTTCCGATTTAATAAATAATAAATCAGTAATAAGTAGGTAGCAGACGTTGTTTGAACATATAAGGTCCGTCTTAAGGCCGACGATCAAAATTTTTTGGNTTAAAATAGTAATTTTGTATTTTTCTTTATAATTAGTCGTTATAAAAAATATTGCGTGCAGCCCTGACACTGCACGTACGTAGTACTAATCCTTTATTTAATAATATTCGCTTGTCAAGTTCACATAAAGCACAATAATAATTATAAGTACAGTGTGTAACAGTACATCGGCGAGCTTGAAGATGTGAAAGAGAGGGGTGCGGAGACAGCGCCATGACCGATTATCGTAAGAGATGCTCAAGGTTGCCAGTCTTTTTAGCATTTTGTGAATCGATAGCACTGATCGTGCTTTCGTTGTTCTTATAACGCCGGAGGCGTAGCGCGACTGCGATGACCATTGCCGCGTGCCGCGGAAATGCAAGTGATAATAAACGATTGACAATTTTGTGCAGAAGTTAAAGAAGTATAACAGGAGCACGGCCAATTGTTGGGACTGTTTTGTAAGTTTAATCAACATTTTCTTCTAGATTAGTAAAACCTACTTTAAAGCAGACTGTTTAGATTCTTATATGGTTATTTGGTTGTTAGACATTTAGATATTAGCAACCATGTATAAATTTACTTTAAAATTAGGTTAATATAGATTCACCAAACCATTAAATAACTCGTATTTATCGATTACTAGATAAATATTTATTTGCAATTCTTATTAAGCATTTATACCTATCAAAATCAAGTAACTTTACTAATCCGGCTTCCTATTTAGTAAATTTGATTTTCGTAATAAATCCTAGCAAATAACCCGATAAAGCGTGTTTAGCTGAAATTGTATTTGTTTTTGGGTTATGTCACAGATGCATCTGTTACACTACAATTACTGTTTATTGTTTGTCAATTTTATTGTCTCGACTTGTAGAAAATTATTTTCTGTATACCTGTTTATATAAAATTGGTTTTTAATGGTTTATCAGCTGTTTATATAAAATGAAATATTTAGATACGGTTTTGATTTTTAATCTCGTGATTAACAAACCTTATCTGATTTGAAGTAAATGTAACTTACTGTTTTTTAAATCTTGTTAAGGAAGGTAAATAATATTAATTGTTGGTAATACAATGACGCTATTATACTATTCCAATACATACTTTTAAAATATATTTTTCACGTTTTTCGTCATTTAATAGTTTATGTTTAGTCAAAAAAGAAGCATTGTTTAGAAATAATTTCAACTACATAAAAATTTATAAAAACTTTTGAAATTTGTTCTAAATAGGTTAAAATTCAAAATCTACAGCTTGGTGTTGTACGCTAAATTTCTGTTTGTTTATTAATAACAAAAAAAAACACAAAATGAGTTGTTAAATGATATATTTCGAAAATTAATTGAGGAAAAATCATTAAAGTCAGATACTAAGGGTTTTTGATTATACTGGTTACGAATTTACCAACAAAAATTACCTGCCAAAACGTAGAAAAAGTGCGAAAAACTTAAAGACGCCATAATAGCAACCATGTATGCATGTGTAATACTTCATATTATTGTTGTTGCGGTAAACATAATTTTTTATTTAGAATCTGCGCAATAGTCCAAAAATCTTTTCTTTAATTGTTATTACATTCAAAAAACAAAACTAAAGAAATAATTTTTTTTTCAAGGTTAATACCTTAGCTAACATCTCTATCCATTCATTTAAAAATAAATTTTATTTTTTTAAGTTATTACACTTTTAGTAGTGTTAAATTTTCGATTTTTTTCTCTTAAAACGTATAGTTCGACTTATTCGTAAAAAATTAATTAAAAAACACGCATGTATCATAAAATAAATCATTGGGGCTTTAGTACACATCTTCACCTGCAAATTTACAACTTATAAAGTGCCAATAAGTATTACGTTATTAAGCTTTGATATTGACGCTTAAAATTTGATGTTAAAATAGGACGCGGACACTTCTACGTTATTGTAACATACTATATTCTGAAGAATGTTGTTTACTAAAGTTTACCTGGTTACAAGTTTTTCCGAAGTAAAAATCATTCTTTTACTCCACTAGTTGTAAAAAGTACAATTTACTGTGGGTACCTCCTTACAATTTTATTCTTTTATGTTCGTTGAAAGTCTTTACATTATATTATTAATATGTTTAAAATGTGTGCGTTATCAATAGTCATAGCTTGTACGGAGCAATTCGATCGATACTGACTGATGTTCACGTTTGTGTACCAAATCCGATATAAACTACGCTCGAGAAATCTGAATAATTGGTTAACACGATTTATTAATCGTCACTTCGTTCTTTACTCAATAAGAGTAATGAAATGGCATTCTCTTAAAATACTTGAAAATTAAAAGCCAAAAAGATAATTATGTCCTTATCACTACATAATATCTAGTTAATACTTTAAATTTTATACATGTGTATTTGTATGTATAAGGACATATAGAAAAAATACTCCATACTAAAGGAGAAGCGAGTTTAGAATAAATTATTATGATCGATTAAATTCTACGTGTATGTATTAACGGAAATGTTTGTATCCGTAATTTGTATGCAATTCCTAGGAAATGTATAGAATTCCTAAAATCGTCCGGAAATGTGTGAAACAAATTACATTAGACACATTTCCTAGGAAATCTATACATATCCTAAATAGCAATCGGAAATGTATTACATTTAAGATGTTAATGGGTACGCGGGGATATCGGAGTAAAGGGAGGGTATTGCGTCATCCGATTAGGCGATTTATTGTATTTACAGATAACACTGATTCTCAGTTTATTAACGTGTTTTATTTATTTTATTCACAGAAAGCATTAGTTTTATATATTTCCTAGTACAATATCGGAATTTCACACAATTCCTAGGAAATGTATATCAGGATATGTGTGTATTAAAAAATCTTTCAAACAATATTTTACAGATTTCCTAAATAGCCTCGAAATTGTATTCGTTTCAAAAGAATTGTATTTCATACATATCCGATAACATATACACTGGAAGAATGTTTTAAATCCAACTAACTAAACGATAAAAATTGCCAAAGCAACAAAATTAGGGCCCTTGTCTTATGGCTTATCAAGTCAAGCAATAAATATCAGCATAACCTTAAATAACTAATTTTGTTGAAGGATTAACTAATTCGAAAACTGTCTTAATGATGAAGAAATCGTTTCTGTAATCAAAGTTTTTAAGCTATATTAAATTTTGAGGGATGTGGAATTTAATTGCTACTTATAATTTTTTTCGTTATCTTTTATTATTACCCTAGACAGTCTCCAGTCTCAGAGTCTTTCAGCGTCTCTGAGAGCGTCTCTCACAGTCTTTCAGTTATTGGCTAGGTGTTTTTATGGATCTCTCACGGTCTCTGTATGAGAGAACGATAAATTTGTTAATTCACAGATTCGAGTCTCTCACAGAGAGACTGAATGAATAAAAGTTAAAAATTGAGAGACTCGAGTCTCTTGTAGAAAGACTGGATCTCTGAAATATGTTGAAATTTTAACCATGTCTATATATAAGTCACCACTTATTGGGAGATTCGAGTCTCTCGTTCAAAGACTGGATACGAAATGAGGATCTCTCTATGAGCGACTCGAGTCTGCCGCTCATAGACGCTAAATAGTTTTTTTGACAGTCTCTCTCAGCGACACCAGAGAGACTCGATATGAGACGGAGACTCGAGTCTCGCTTGTAAAGATGTACAAGATTATAAGAAGGGTGTTTGGAAGAAATGGATTTTTTTTTATGAAATGTATCTGTGTTTTTTCTCATCGTGATCCCGTTATTTTGCGGTTTGCAACATTCTTGTTTTCAGCATCGTAGGTACTGAAGTATACCTATCTACATAATTTCAAAAGCTAATATTTGGTTTCAGTTTTATTCCAAGAAACCGCAAATAAATTGAGAAAACGTGTTAAACACAGTTCGTCCCAAATCGTTAAAACTAAATTAAATATTTCAGTTGTTNCTAGTTCAACTCGATCTAGGTCTCAATTACAAATGGACCCACACGGAATCGTAAGGAGTAATGTGGCATTCACTTTGAGGAAAATGAGCTTTCGGGAAATCAAAGGAAATAGTCAGTATTAGCATCTAGCAAGGAGGAGTTAGAGATAGCTTTAAATAAAATGGAAGCGGTAATGACAAAACATTACTGTATGAAAATAAATAAAAGTAAAACAAAAATACTGGTATGCAAGAGAAGAAAAAGTAGGGAAAGAGCGAATGTAAAGATAGGAGACGAAAGATTAGAAGAAGTGGCTGATTTTTGGTATCTAGGAAGTCAGATAAGTCAGGACAGAAGGAGTAGTAGGGATATAAAGCAGAGGATAGCGCAGGGTCGAGTCGCCTTCAATAAAAAGAAGTCACTCCTACGCTCACGAACGATTAATTTATAAATTCGAAAAATATTGTTAAAGGTGTATGTTTTAAGCGCGGCGCTATACGGGTGCGAAACATGGACGGTGGACGCGGTGGAAAAGAAAAGATTAGAAGGGTTCGAAATGTGGTGTTGTTAGCGAATGATGAGGATACCGTGTATAGAGAAGGTTAGAAACAGGAGGACTCTATGGAAGTCAATAAAAAATAAGCGATATAGGTTAGTAGACACCTTCTCAGGCATGAAGGTCTAGTCAGAGACATATTAGAGACAGAAACAGAAGTTAAGAGGAGTAGATGTAGACCTAGATTAAATTACTGTTCGCAAATAGTTAAGGATGTGGGATGTTGCAGTTTTAGAAATGCGAAGATTAGTTCAAAACAGGAACGAGTGGAGGTGCGTGTCCAACTAGGATTGACGACCTTATGATGAAGATGAATAATATATATGTATTTTGAGTTTGGATTCGACATAATTTAACCATGGTCAAAAATTTCTTATTGCAAATAATAACAATTGTTTCGTTGAGGAAGCTTTTACTAATGATTTTTATAGTAAAAATCCTCAAATAGCTAATGTTAAAGATGGTGAGATTATATGTAAAATATATCATATATGCGTGTTGGTAAAATTCCACCTATTTACAAATTACACCCCCATATAAGGTCTATAATGAAATTTATTAATCACTTCACTAATTACTTTTCGATNAGAAACATGTACAATCAGCTATAATAAGTGAACAGTAATTATTTACATCATTATTTAATAATAATATCTGATATTAACAATAGGTAGTAAATTCAACAAAATACTGTCACTGTGAAATTAAAAGAAGAGAGAAATTGTTTAATTTGATGATGTACGTACCTTATTTTTACATTTTAATTTATAAGTTTCCTAAATAGTGTTCATATTTACTCTTCAAAAACTGACGGTTGAAATAGACATTTGAAGCGTCATGTGAGTGCCGACATAGAGTACGCGTTGAATAAATATTATTATATAATTCCATGGCGATATAAGCGATATTAACCATCATTTACTGCATAGCGTCACACTCAAGGGCTGCGGTTTGTCGACCGCTGACCTAGAATTTTGAAATTTTGCATCTCAAAGCACATACAGAGGAAAAAATAAGCGGAAATCACTACTTTTTATTTTTTAATTAATACTTGACAAAGTCAATTTGGAGGTTTCCTTTGTACATATATCATACAATAACGAAAGTTGTTCCATAAAACTTTTCTAATTTTCACTACCAAATAACCTCTCACCAGGGCCGGCTTTAGCTTGTTTTGCAACGCAACAAAGCGGCCATAGAAACCGTGAAAGAAATTATCACAGGAAAAAAATAGTCTCGTAGCACCACGATTATGTAATTAATATTATAATAAAAGTCTATTGTGTACACTATTTTTATATATGTTTGAAAACATTCACTTAATTGATTGTAATTCTTAACAAGTTTTTGTCCTTGTAACCTGAAACTGTTAAGAATTAGAATAAATTAACTGAACGTTTTGAAAAACTGTGTTTTTTTTCTACAAATATCAGCATAATTGAATGTTATAAATAAGGAATGCATTTATATTTCGTATTTCTACAAGACGTGAGTTGTATTTTTTATTAAATCTTACTTATCTTCTTAAACTTCATCTCGGTTGTCGTATTAATAAATCATATAGAGGAAGGGTAAAAAATTGGAACTGTTATCGAGCATTTCTTGTTAAAGGGCATGAAAGTTCTTAGTAGAGAACGCGGGTGGTAGATGTTAAACCCCAGTCCCTTTTCAGTTTCGCCACAACTGCTGTTGGGGTCTTGGGTTATTGCCAAGGATTCGATTTCCCTAATGGACTGTTTTATTGTACGTTAAAAAAATAACGGTTACTTAACATCTTTTGTACAAGATTTCTAATTTCACGGTTAGAATTCTAACGTAGACGGACACGATTAGCGGGCATGTATTTAGTAGGTTAATTGTTGGATGCTGTTGAGTAATAAACTTTAAATTATAATTTTCTTTGTGTAATGAACACCTTACGTTTATGTGTATCGGAAAGACGTATAATCATTTGTAATTATGTTGATGTAAAATTAATATTGTACGTACGACAACAACAATTATTAAATAACTTGTAATTGAAAACTAAAAACGGAAATCCACAAATTCTTTCGTTTTATTTTTTCTTCAATTACAAATGTGTATGCAAGAACCTTTCTATCGTTAGTGAAAATTTGCTATTGTAAGTATTGAACTCAAAGTAATTTCAAAAATTAAAATTATTACAAAAATTTTTAATTCATAAGCAATTAGAATTGAATATATTATTCGATTAACAGCGAATTATTTAAAGATAGTTTATTCTACATTATTTACTTACAATTACAAATGATAATTATCGTGCCCCACTAGCAAAAGGTAGCGTACTTGAACCTCTATTGTTCTTATTTATCATACATCAATATTGTAGAAACAGCAAATTTTTGCAAAATTAATATTTTTACTCAATACAAATAGAGGAAGTAGTAAATAAAAATTGGAAAATATTACGATGTTAATAGGGCCTAATAAGAATCAGTGAACTGGGAAATAAAAGTAGAAAGAAATCATATTGTTATATTTTCAGTATAGTTTTCAGTAAAAGTAGTCGCATACCGGCTTAAAAAAAATCAAAAAAGAGTGACAATGTTAATTCTTAAATATAATAGTGTAATGTATTAATGTAGTAAAAATGCTTATTCAGTTTGATGGTTCAATATCAAAAAACCATTACAGTACCTGACACTTGCTTTTATATATAAAATTGTACTAATAGATACCTTTTTGGAAAGCTGAAGTCAATACTTTTCAAATCCCAGCGTACAGAGAAGATGACTTTTGACCTATTTTAGCAGCAAATACTATACTTGGAGCCTCTACTATAAGAAGGTGATGACAAAGCCTTCCAGGGGGAAGAGCGGAAAGTTTTACTCATCATACCTTAACCCATTTGCCTGCTTCTAAAGGTCAATTTCTTCTCTACGCGCTGAGAGTATTCCCACTCGAAAGCTTTCCAGAAAGGTGTCACCCGACTCACAATTTTTAATCGACGAAAAAAAGGCAGAGGTTCTCAAGTCGACGCGTATATTTTTTTTTGTTTTTTTTTATGTATGACCACGCACAACTTTTTACATGGTAGTCCGATTTTGGTAATTCTTTTTTTTTATTGGAAAGGAATACCCCGAAGTTGGTCCAATATAAACTTAGTAAAAAAACTAACCTTAAGAGTAGGAAAACAGGGGATGATTTATAATAGGAAAATAATAGTAAAAAAACGGCCTCCCAGTCGGTACCACCGCAACCGCTATGTTTGCATTTTAAATCTGTAATATCTTCGAAAATATTCATTTAAATTACATGCTGTAAAGGGCCATATTGATCTATATTAATGCACAACGTATTTAAGGTAAAAAAAAAAAAAACTTTTGGGTGTTTCATTCCCACCAGCCAGTAATGCTGGTGGGCGGGCAGTCCCTCCGGGTTATGCCGGAAGGTAGGGCGGAAGGCCCTCTTCAGCCTGCTTTCAGGAATCGTGGGAATGGGTGGGTGGTGGTTCGGGTGAGAAAGATGAGACGGA
>NW_020438974.1:208328-212126 GCF_000699045.2 Agrilus planipennis | reverse complement strand
GCAAATAAGTATTCAATAAAAATTGCTACATTTTTTCTTTATATTTTCTACAAAATTTATTTAACTATTTACTACAATTTGTAATGATATTCACGAAGTTGTTGTCGTAAATATTTCATTCAAATTGTAAGGAATTTGTCCGAGTCCTTGTCGATATTTTTCCTACAATTTTATAGTCAAATTTAAATTTACCGTTAGTTAATCTTACTACAAATTTGAGTTGCATTTTCTATAAAACGATCTCTACAACGTTATAGTAATTTTTCATATAACATTTTTCTGAGTGTAATTTTAGTTTTAAATGGGATATTAATAGGTACTTTATTTTATACGCAAGTATTTAAAAATCTCAATTCCATTTGTCAGTTTGTATAGCGATAAAGCGATATAAATTTATTGGAAAACAAAGGAGGACCTGATATCCATTCCCCTTGGGCAATTTCCTCATTTTTTATTCGCTTTCGTTGTAAAATTAAATGTATACAAGATCACGAAGTGGATTACGTGTAATATGTTGTATACATCATGCAGCTTCTAACACCAGAATTAACTTTTTCTCGACTATCGCGTTTCATCGACAGCCTCTTTCGTGTTCAGTTTAATCGTATCGAAAACACCCGTATTCAGCCACATGTGCGAGTTTATAATAGTGTTTACGTGGTAACGAGAGGAAGAAAAAAAACAAGGAGAGAAACGGCGAAATCGGGAAGGATGGAGAGAGAACAAAAGAGCCACCACAGACGACAGCTGTTGCTTCATGTATCGGCAAGCACAGGTGAAAACCGGGGGCTGGTCTAGTTCATGCACCCTACGGTTATTGTCCTCTTTAACAAAGTACCCTCAGTTGCACGTTCTTTTCTACCTAACTCACTCTTCTTTCTGTTCCTTCACGATACGATACACGCCACCTTCTGCTTTTCGCTAAATGGTAGGTGCATACGCATACCGTTATTATGTTGGTTCCATGTTCAATGTCCGTCTTTGAACGCTGCCTCACAGTTCACCGTTTCTTCTGGATATCAGTATCATCCAACCCAGACCGATCCTCTAAAAATGGTATGGCAGTTTCGTTATGGTATTTAACATATGTATGTGACTCAAAACCATCTTTATTCAAATAAATTAATAGGTAAAGGTCTAGGTGATGTCCCCCACCCCAGAAGTGGGTGGGGGTGGGGGATCGAAAGGCGAGGTCTCCCCCACCACTATACCATAAAAAGTTCGTGGCGGTCTCACCCCCATAAAAGGTTATGGGGGTTCAAAGTTAATAAATATGCCAATTTTTATACATTTCTAGGCATGTAAATATTTATATAGTCATTCTTAAACAATATTCAAAGGTAAAACTAATGGAAAAATACATAAAAATATTGAGAAANTTGTTGCTTAGGTTTGGAGTGAAATGTTAATTTTAAACCCATCCAGCCAACAAAAACCTTAGTTTTGAGTGATATTATTTCAATGCAAGCATTGACCCGTAGTTACCTCTACGTGTAGTAAGTCTTCTGGACACTGTTGCGTGGACTGTACGTCTCCCCCTGTGTCTTTTTGATCTGATCTGTGCGTTGTCTCATCCATTGCCTCGATTTTTAATTTTTTTGCTCCTGCTTCAGCCTGTGCTTCCGATACGGGCACCGAGTGTAACGATCTGCTTGATGACCCCGCCCTAGAAAGGTTTGACTGAACAGATATTTGGATCTGTGCTCCTACTTTCCTAATTTCCTGACGTGTTTTTACTTTCAAAGTAACAGCCGCTCCCAACAAGTGGTTAGCGATCGGGTTATTTCGAATTTTCTTTTTAAGGATAATGCATGATGTATACCGGGCATAAGTTTAGTTGCGCCAATAAGTTTGTTTGTTGTGAGAAAATAAATTTTAATTGAAAGAGTTCTTTCTGGTATTCTCACTTTACACGCCAAATTAATTGCGAGCAAACTATTTTATATAAATGAAAAAACGATGTTGATGTAAATATTTAATAGTCAACACTTAACTTACACGTAGAATTAAAATAATCTAAAATGAATAAAATTGAATGTAAAAGTATAAAGTAGGCTCTATGATTGAGTATGAATGTGAATTGATTTGTCTTGTTTGTTGCTTTGTTGATACTGTTATCGATACTGCTTAAAATGTGTATTATTAATTACTTAAATAGCTTCGCCAGTGGGCGTTAACAATAACATTGAGGGTGCAAGGCGACCCTGTCACTCAGGTCAATACCCCATTTCAGGTACAGACAAAATACGTGAATTTAAATTTGGAAATTACAGTAATATAGCGAACGTGACTTTACAAAGGAATAAATGTTACAATAAGATAGAATACATTATAAATTTTATGGTTCAAAAATACTGAAATTTGTAAGTAAATAACAAAATGAATAATAGAATTGAATTTGTATACAAATAGAAAATAAAACTTAAAATTTCCGACAATAGTAAAATTAGTATGCAAAATAAAATAAAACCTATAGTATTGTAAAGATGCAACAGCTAGTTACAAAGATGTTTATTGTATCACAATGTACATTTCGCCACACAGTGGCTTCTTCAGGTGGAAGAAGTAAGTAGTAAGAACTTCTTTGTAACTTGTGTTTGTGTTTTTATTTTCTACATTAAAATGGAGTTACACTGTCTAAAAGCTTCATCAATTCAATAATTTAATTTAATATTGAAAATGAAACCAGTAGTTAAATACAGTAAGTACAGTTGTCGTTCTCGTACGTTTTTACAATTTTTCTATAAGATTTTGTACTGTCTTGTAGTTATAACAATTCGCTCTTGACAACACGATAAGGAACTTGAAATTGTAATTGGTTCTATTAATAGGAAGAAATTTTAGAATCATTAGTCGTTGGTCGTACAGTCAGTGACTGACTAATAGTATCATAATTAAACAAACAACACTGACATATTTTGGACACGAGCCACACAATTTGTAAATAAGATGCATTTGTCTAATATAAATCTATTTAAACCACTTCTAACTCGTAAATTTTTGGTTACATGAAAAAATGGAATGGCTTTCCGCTTATTACTTACATTCGTTAGTAACACGACAACTCTCAGATAAAAGCTGTAACAGAAGGTACAATTGCAGTACCAATTAGTTTGCTTATTCAAATTTTAAATGAGAAACGTCAATAATTCTATTTCCTATGGGATATTTATAAAATAAGGGATTCATTGAACTGTATGATGTAAATTTACAATAAGTAAACAGGAAATATTTAATTTTTGATCAGGAAATATTAAATTTCTATTAAAGATTAGTCTAGCAGTGATCCTCAATCAGGTAATAAGAATTGTGTAATAAATTAAAACGGATTTCAAAAGAAGAAATTCTCAAATACTAAAATTAAAATGTATTTTTACATCAGGCTTCCTGCTAATCTTTATAATATATTATTATTACCAGGGTAGCATATTCGTAATATTAGAATTTGATTTTTTTCTCAAAAAGTTGCCCCGGTTTTTGAAATTGCCTCAATTTGCCCTATAAACACTAAAACACTATGAACTTGAGGGTTACGCTAAATAAAAGTAGGTTTCATGTAAACTTTAATTACCTGTTAATACATTCCTTTTTTCAAATAAGTGTAATGCACCACTAATGAGGGTTGATAGTAAATATAGATGGGGTACCCGGTTTGGATTAGGTACTCGGTGGATTTGGCACTTTTTTAGGGTCCGGGTGGGTACCGCATAATGACGCCGGAAACTCGGCAGTTCAGAGTAATTCTACCAGACGAAAAAGAAAAAATCAACATCAGTAATATTAATTTAATAAATATAA
>NW_020438974.1:149216-208313 GCF_000699045.2 Agrilus planipennis | reverse complement strand
AAAAAAAATAAAAGAAAAACAAAAATACTGGTATGAAAGGGCAGAAAAACTAGGGAAAGAGCGAATATATAGATAGGAAGCTAAAGATTAGAAAAAGTGTGTTTTAGGTGTCTAAGAAATCAAATAAGTCAGAACGAAAGCAGTAACAAGGATATAAAGCAGAGGATAGCGCAGGGTCGAATCACCTTCAATAAAAAGAAGTCACTTATATTGTCGCGAACCCTTAATTTAGAAATTCGAAAAAGATTGGTAAAGGTGTATGTTTGGAGTACGGCGCTGTACGGGTGCAAAACATGGACGGTGAGCGTGGCGGAAAAGAAAAGGTTAGAAGTGTTCGAAATGTAGTTTTACAGGCGAATGATGAGGATACTGTGGATAGAGAAGGTTAGAAATGAAGAGGTATTAGAAACAGTAGGATAACAGAGGACTCTACGGAAGTCAATAACAAATAGGCGAGATAGGTAAGTAGGATACCTTCTCAGGCATGAAAGTCTAGTCAGAGACGCAGAAACAGGACTTAAAAGGAGTAGAAATTGGGATAGGTTGTTTGTTTTAATTTATATTAATTATTGAATTATATGCTTATTTAATTGTTATTACGATATGGTTCTTCTGTTTACTTTTTCTTGTGAACATGAATATATCAGTATGGCCGAACTGTTACAATTTCTGTCGCTTGTTAACATATCAGGATTTGATTAACGATAAGTTATTTATATGATTTTATCACCTTGCAGATCTTTAGTGTTTATATTCATTAAAGGCTCGTTTCAATGGTTCCACCTCAACCCTCTAGTTGAAAATCCGCCAATTATGAATTAAAATTTCATATGTTGGTTGTAGTTGTTTCGCCGGGTTCCCGACAAGTAGTTATTTAAATTTAATTACTGATAAGCGATCAAAATGAATAAAAAAATCAAAGCGTGATTCACACACCCAATGTTTGGTTTTCTTATTCGTTTTGATGTACAGTTTAGTTTCAGAAGCCATCCGTCAAATTTAAGTACAAATATAATTCGCCGCTTGTTATGAGAGTTATTCGATACAGGACCAGTTTCATCTTTGTCGTTCTGATTTCTATCTCATTTTCGTGCATAATGGTCGTAAGTCCCCCTATTGCATTCAATAATACAGACACATCCGTCTCCTTTTTCCTTCGCTCACCCTTGTCATGGTCTAGCAACACCAGAACACCCTCAAAGTGAAGATAAACATAAAAGTGATTTTTGAACATCGCAATTGCCTTAGCATCTTTAATAACACCCTGTATAGAAATCATTTTGTAGGTTTTACTTTTTTTTTATTACTTTTGGTCTCAAAAGTTTTTCATCAGTGTAAGTGGACGTCATAAGTAAAAGTGCGAATTGGAAGACGAAATTTTTATTTATGGCCTCGTCATCGTTCAACTCGAGCCAGATGTATCGTTAACCCTTATGTATGTTATGTTCAATCAATCTCCTTTGGGGGTGGCGGAGCGCTGTATTCTCGCATAAGTGCTCTTGAATCAGTATCTCACTTGAATTGGCGATTCCTTTGTTATGAGGAACTAATTATAATTATCATCAGCATCTCAAGCTGCTTACTGTTTCTATTAAAGTTTAATAGAAATTGGAGATATTTTCTGATGAAATCTCAGATATAATTAGTTAGGGACCGTTAAATCAATGACGACTTTGCAAACTACCGATTTCGTTGTTGCTGCTTTACAAATTATTGCAAAACTTTATTCTTAATCTTGTAGATATCGATTTTAATAGGGAACGTTTAATGTATAACGGAAAACTTAGCGGAACGGTAGTTGGCAAATGAGCAGTAAACCTTGTTTTGTTGCCTTGGGCGGACAAGCAACATGTCCATCAAGACTTAATTAAGGAAAGTGTAGAAATTAATAGTTGGAAGAACTTCACAGTGCCTTTATTAAGTGGATTTAAATTATTTTATCGCTCTTTTTTGTATTTCCTTAGTAATTAATGTACTTCAAATACTAATCAACACCATTAACTGTAAAATATAAAACTAAATGGTAGGTTAGTAAGTGATGAATATCTATAAACGATAATCATAGCAGTAACGTTTTGGCTTCCAGAAATATTTACATTTATTTAGAAAATAGTGTTTAAAAGTTGAAAAATACTTAATGCAATATGATAATAAATTCTTGGTGCAGGATCTTTCAGTTCAGTTCAAATCCGTTTTTCATTATAATTAATAATGTAATGTTCGTGGGTTTAACAAAATTAACTTCTAATATTGATAACGACAAAAACTATTTATTTACACTAATTATTGAAGAACTTAAAAACACTATTAAATTATTACTAAACTGAGGTTGTGAATTATTCTATTTATTTACACTACTGTTGATNGTTCTTTATATTGTAATGTTCGTGGGTTTAACAAAATTAACTTCTAATATTGATAACGACAAGAACTATTTATTTACACTAATTATTGAAGAACTTAAAAACACTATTAAATTATTACTAAACTTCACTGCGCTATTTAATATTGTAATGTTCGTGGGTTTAACAAAATTAACTTCTAATATTGATAACGACAAAAACTATTTATTTACACTAATTATTGAAGAACTTAAAAACACTATTAAATTATTACTAAACTGAGGTTGTGAATTATTCTATTTATTTACACTACTGTTGATATACCACTATTCACTGCGCTATTTATTTCACTGCTATCACTGTCAATTTATTTCTGGATTCACTTCTGCAACGGTCAATTTATTTCTACCTCCTCGGCGATCGTCTCTTCCTTTAAATACTCTTTTGTTTACTTTCTGGGACCTTCTAGAAACATCCGGATAGTTTATTTTTTTCTTTGAACTGTTTAACTGCTTTTCCAGAACGCAGGTACGACATATACGGCGCACATAAAGAAAGGCGCCCGCGGCTAGTCGACGAATCGATAAACCATTCACGAACACGTGTGCCCGATCGCACACAAACACACTCGTGCTCGCTACAATAATTTAATAAATCAACGTACATACTTATACATATAGAAGGATAAATCGGTTGGACTGATATGTCAATCCACACCTCAAACCCTTTGGCCTACAGAGTTGAAATTGTGTAAATTGTTGCTTATACAGTAGGAAACGGTTTTTTAATATTCAATCCCAAAGGGATGAAAAAGGGGTTCAAAGTTTGATGTATCGATCAAGGCACAGCCTAAACCACTAAGTCAGAAAGGTTGAAAATTTGCACAAATGTTCCTTATACAACGGTATCATACACTATAAAATGACTTTCAAAATACCATCCCAAAGATGTATAACGCAGGATTTAAACATAATCGAATTTCATGTGGAAGAAGTCGGAAGCAACAGTTAGCAATAGGAAGAATTTTTGTGATTTTTTCCACCAATGATACAGGCAGTTCCTACGACCTACATTGTAGTGAAAAGCCGGAGGGTAGGATGGCAGCCCTTCTTCAACTTCCATTTAGAATCGTAGGAATGGATGGGTGGTGGTTAAGCAGAGGAAGACGAAATGGACAGTGAAGAAAAAAGATTATTATCTGGGAAATATTACTCCCCCACGATTTACCTAAATGTTCCAAGGAAACCATAAACAAACCGGATTCCTTTAAAGGTCACAAATCTAGCAAAACATGCCTTTTAATAGTTCACCAGAATTTATAAAGTTAAAGAAAAATGTTTGTTATTTTTCGACTTTGCATACCATGTGATGCGTAGCATATAGAATCGAAAAGGGCTACTGGAAATTGGAATAGGGCAAAAGTTGGTAGGTACAAATTACAAAATTTATTTTACAATGTACTTCCCGTTTACAATGAAATATTTCGCGTAACAACTTTTTGTATTTCGTCACTGAAGAACACTGTTGGCATTTCAATCCACATCACTGTCTTTACCACGTCGTCGGTTGAGATCCCTCTTCAGTGAGGTGGAGATTTATGTGAAAGTTGAATGGAACCAATGTTGCAGATTTAAATTTTCTTCTTTTAAAAGTTTGGCGTGAATTAACTGGTTGGTTTCTTAGAGTACACCTTGACATCTACGTATAGAGTACATAGCAACGTTTGGATTAGGTTTTCCATATTAAGCGTGTTATAAATCTTGGGTGGGAATAGCGGAAAACAATTACTTCTTCCTCCTAAACGTCCTCGTGGACGTATCCGATGTAATAAAGAAAGCTGCTCGAACACACGGGACGGCCGGAGACAGTGGGGTTGTTCGTAGTAAAACGGTTGCCGCAGTTGCTGTGTTCGACAAATCGATAGCGCGATTCTGAATTCTGCCGGAAACTTTAGTGAACATTTGGATTGAAAATGGAGGTATTTGCAAGCATGAAAGGTCGGCGACGGAAAGCAACTGTTTAGATGGAAACATATTCGTCGTGCACCGTAAGTAGCAAAGAAAAGAGTAGTACACATTTACGATTATGAAAAAGCAACTCTCGCGTTAAAACAGAACCATAAAAATTGCTTAAGCGGGCAGAGAGAGTGATCAAAGGGAATTGGAACAGAAAGTAAAAGACTCTTAATGAGAGAACCGTATAAAATCGCAAGTTCTAAAAGATAGAATGAACCTGTACTTTTAAGGAAATTGAAACAAAATTATATTTCTCTCTCGGAGTGCTTAAAAGCACTACATACGTTATACGCATAAAAAACTATGTCTGAATGTTATGCAATTTTAACTTTTCGTGGCAGAAGCAACACTAAGTATAGAGTATAGATATTCAGAGATTTAAGTTAAAGAAACTAATAACTTTTAAACCTCTTATAATTTACAAATATAATCTAGTATTTATCCGTCGCACTATTTTTCATTAACTTTTAACCTTTAAAACACAATCTAAATAAGACATGTCTTCAATTAAAGCGTTTTGGACAGTGTTTTAAAATATGTTTAAAATAAAAAGAACATTAGAAATGAAACATTCTTTAAATTCTTTCAGCTATAGTAAAACTACTTATTGATTATTAGATATGAAATAATGAAAACATCTCACAGGGTTGACATATTTAAAACACGTATTTTAAAAACGGTTAAAAACGCAACTAGTCAGTGACGTCAAAACTCTATGATAAAAAAGTTTGTTTAAAACTAGTTCAAAAAAAACACAAAAAGTCTGCAAGGTGACAAAATCATATTAATAACTTATCGAAAGCATCAGAAATTGTAACAGTTCGGTCATACTAATGTATTTTTGTTCACGAGAAAAAGTAAAGAAATATATAGTAATAACAATTAAATTAGCATATTAATCAAAAACAAAAACGACCTATTGCAAAACAATCTTAATTACCAATTTCAATTAGGTAAATTTTTTGTTTTACTTATTAAATTATTATTGCCGATGTTTGTTTCTTTTTATTCTGGTAGAATTACGCGCTATTATTCCGGTACCCGGCCGGATCTCAAAAATTGTCGGATCCGCAGGGTACCGGATCCAAACCGGGTACCTGGTCCATCCCTAGTTTAAAACATGTGTTCAAATAAACGTAAAAAATTGCTTAAAATATATCAACACATGTTTTGAGACGTTTTGAACCGTTTGTTTTCACAATTTTAATAAAAACCTGTTTTTTCCGTTCTTGCCCACCGGTAACCCCTTATAAGTGAAGTAAAAAAAGCTTGTTATCCTTCCCTCTAAATGTACTTACATAATATCTTCAAATTATTGAGAAATCCGCGATTTTTTATAAACAACAATATTTTTCTGACGATAAGTACGAGTTGAACTGACATTTCGTTAAATATTTTTTAGGATACAGTTTATTGTGTTTTTTTTTTCTAAGTGAGTGAACAGTTTTTGAGATTAAATTTTCGTTCGGTTCTGTACCAATAAATTGTTCTAACGTCGGTAGACGTGCTGATTTTGCATACACGAGGTATCTTTTGTGGTGTCATAATAGAGTTTGGGCTCCTGCTAATTTAACAGCCACCCGGTTCGACCATATTACATTCGGTAGTGAATTGTAAAATGCTGACGACGTTTAGTGGCCGAAAAGTGAGGCCATGAGCCAAGAGTGAAAAGAAAAAGCATTGCACAGCTGTTGAGTTGTTCTCTAGCGACGTAGCGACCGACGCGACGAAACGTACACGCTATAAAGGCGAAGAACTCCCGCAGCTCACTTGATTGTTGTCTAAATTAGGAAACGTTCCGGTGGCATTGGTTTTTTTACGCCGCATATAATAATCCAAATCTATCAAACGACTTTCACACACTTCGCACGACTTATTGTAATTGGGTTATTACATTGTTTCTATGATAACACAAATGAGCTAAATAGGGGAGATGATATGTGAACATACGAGAAACAATTTTTTCATTACAGTATTCATTAATTTATTATATCGTATGCTAGAAACTGGAGAAGTAACGTAGAAAAGTAAATATTAGGAAGGGAGTCAGTCAAGGATTCACACTGTCACTGCTACTTTTTAATCTATACATTGAAGATGCGATTAACATCATTAAAGACAGTACAACTGTAGGGATAGATATAAAGGGGCAAAAGATTAGTATGCTTAGATTTGCAGATGATATAGCTACAGATAGCTTTAAATAAAATGGAAGCGGTATTGATAAAACACTACTGTATGAAAATAAATAAAAGTAATACAAAAATACTGGTATAAAAGGGAAGAAAAAGTAAGGAAAGAGCGAATATAAAGATAGAAGTGACTGATTTTAGGTGTCTAGGAAGTTAGATAAGTCAGGACGGAAGGAATGGTAGGGATATAAAGCAGAGGATAGCGCAGGGTTGAGTCGTCTTCAATAAAAACAAGTCACTTCTATGCGATGAATTTAGAAATTCGGAAAAGATTGTGAAAGGTGTATGTTTGAAGCGCGGCGCTGTACGGGTGCGAAACATGGATAATGCGCGCGGTGGGAAGAAAAGGTTAGAAGCATTCGAAATGTGGTGTTACCTGCGAATGATGAGGATACCGTGGATAGAGATGAAGAGGTAATAGAAAGAATAGAAGAACGGAGGACTATGGAAGTCAATAAAAAGAAAGGCGAGATAGGTTGGTAGGACACCTTTGCAGTCATGAAGGTCTAGTCAGAGATATATTAGCGGCAGAAACAGGAGTTAAGAAAACTGGAGGTAGATCTAGATTAGGTTACTGTTCGCAAATAGTTAAGGATGTGGGATCTAGTTTTGGGGAAATGCGAAGATTAACTCAGGATAGGAAGAAGTGGAGGTGCGTGTCCGACCAGTCTTAGGACTGAAGACCTTATGATGATGATGCTAGAAACTTAGTTTGAACCAGGGATATCCTACAAGTCGGAACTTCCGATTGCAATTACACTTCCGATTCCTAATAATGTTTGCGTTTATATTACTTTATTAGATTGCCCTTAAAACACCACACTCTTCTGTCTCCGGCTCATGTTCCGCCTCCGACCTCGGTTCCGGTTCTGATTCCAGCTCCGATTCCGATGAATCAAATTTAAAAACTGCGATTCAATCCATATGTATTTCATCATCATCATAAGTTGACATCATCAAGACGTATTAGCATTACTAACGTCTTTACCTTAACCTGGGGGTTATTCCAACATTAATTTTAATTTTATTTAGTCAGCTTGATGTTGAAAGTTTCTTTCATTATTGGAGAAGTTTCTACTAAATTTCATAAAAATGTATTATTTCCTCTTCAATGATTTTTAAAAGGCAACAGGTTGTTGAAATGTTTACAGCGCATTTTATATCCTCTTCGTTTTAGCTTCCCTTATTGTACAGCAAAGGGTTGCTCGTCTCTAGAGGTCGCTTGCCAGCAAATCCTACTGCGTCGATTTTATCCGTATATAATCACTGTTTGAACAAATTATATTTAGTTAACTTAAATAACCGGATAGTACCCAATCTTCTTCAGAAAAGGAAAGTGAAAGTAACATTTCGCTATTCATATAAAAAAAAAAGATTTTTATAGAATGAGTAGGAAAGATTAGAAACGGCGCCATGGAACTCCTATCAAGAGATAGGAAAGGGATGATTATAGGCCTCCCTCTAAAATACTAAGGGTTAGTTAGAAGCAAAGGTTGTTAGAAGCAAGGAGGAGTAATGAGGGACAAGAAAAGACTTAAATTAGGTTATTGTTTGCAAATAGATAGTGATGTGTGAATTTCGGTTTTTATTGAAATACGAAGATTGGATCAGGACCTCGGATTGTCGACAGCTTGCATTAGATTTACTGATTACGTATTTTATCATCTCATTAAGATTCTCTTATCAGAAATTGCTCTGACTTATGTTTTAATTAACCACCGTTAGTGGGCGATTTCATTAAAATTTAATTTGTAATTCAAACAAATCCATCTTTTGAAGAGGCGTTTGAATGATATAGAGCACACAAAGCTAAATGTGTAAATCAAGAAGGTTAACAGCCCCAAAAGTTAATTTATATTCCCTCTTGATTTTGAAACCTAACCCTATGTATGTGAACTCGAATACACGACCGAGATAGTGAGCAAGGGGAACGCGGTGACAGAGTAGAGTAAAGAAGGAAGGCGGGTTGGGGAGGGTTATTCGTTCTATTCGCTTGTTATCGCATCCCATATGGGACAAATCGATAATGCACTAACAGAAAGTCCAGCGGATCAGTTTATTTGATGACAGAGGCGACTTATACGCCACTGTATTAGTAATTAGTATTACTTTAGTTTAGATTTTCAGTATTTGTTTTCCGATCACCAATATGTTTGGGCTTAATTGAAGTGTTTGTCTTCGGCCTTCTTCACTCGTCGTTAAACTAAACTAATCTAGTATATTATTATAGGCCTTCAGTTTAGATAATGGTACGGTAAAATTGAATTTACATTGTAAATAGTTATATACATACGTATATCAACAGAAGATTACAAAACAAACGCATTTTCCTTTGGATGCATACTTAACTTTTACTTATAATATTTACATACATTGTAGATTGTTAGCCAAACTGCAGCAGAGTTTATGCTGATCACATTATGTGCGTAATTCTCGTCATTTAATACAGTATATGCATATTTGCTAAATGCTGACGAAATACACACTAACAATGTACTTATAAATTGTATATATAGGGTGTCCCAGTTATAATAATTAATATTTATACCACAGATTCCTACGGACATTTGGAACATAAAATGTTATAACACTTTTGACTTTTGAAACAAAATAAAAAATTATAAAATTATAACAGTTTTGATGCCGGCCCTGCACAATTGCAAATTAATTACGATTGCCAGCTGATCGTAGAAAAATTCACCTTCAGTAGGTCGGAATCAGCTGCTTTTTGGGGTGATGTTATTGTTTATGTTTGGTATTAAGTTACTGATCAGCCGAAGAAAATGCACTCGCGTTAAGGTCCATTAGATGACTGAAACACGTTAGAAAAACTATGTACCTATCACAATCGAAAATCCCATGATCGTAAACTGAAGTGGACCTAATGTAGTCCATGACGTCGAGTATTATGTTATTTTAAATAGAAAAGAAATTTTAACAACTACGGAATAGTTAGAAGCGGTGCACAAACAACCCTCACCACCCAGCGTTTGGTAAAAGTTTGTAACATAACGTACTAGTGTACGAAAACAAATGTATGTGTTATGGTTGTAAAAGTTGAGACAAGATGCAGACCTACTTTGACCATTCACATGTGTTAAACGTTAGTTTTGCCTGGCAGGGCTCATTAACCCCACGTGGGGTAATACAAGGATGTGTCCAGAAGGACCAAGTTGGTTATTTTGTTTTCATTAAATGTAAAAAGCTAAATATTGATATAACCTCGTATAATTACACTGCTGGAAGTGACTCGAAAAAACACACATAATGTTGTAGTTTCTAACAGGTTGTTCAGTTCGCTTTGGATTGTTGTGGAATTTACTTGTTTATTAGTGTTAGTTTATTTATTTAGTGGTCATTTCATAAAAGACTTTTAGAATAAGGACAATTAGTAGTGTGATAGTGCATTCTAGTAGGGTTCTTAATCAACCGTCAGTTGGGGTGAGTTACATTAGCAATGCCTATCGTATAATTCGAAATATTCCCGGTATCTGGGCCAAAATTCGCAGCAACTGGGTACGTCGCTGTCAGTGTTGCATTGAAGCGAATGGCGGACAATTTAAACATTTTTTATAAAAGGTACGCATTTCTTTTTCACTTTTACCTTTTTTTTACAAGGTGGAAGTGCATTCGGCTTCTTCCCGGTAGGTACTTGTTACATCCACACTAGATCACCTAACCGACGTTAGTCGCCTAGATCCAGGCCCGTAATGAAACAAATTGTACGTTCAAATCTACAAAGTCGATTTGCGAGCTCAATTGTCACTGGATTGAAAAATTGTATAACACTTTTTTGTTGTATTTTGTGTCAGGAAGCCATGGTTTCTTTTTTAATTATTATAACTGGGACACCCTGTATAGGTACAAACGTGCAGAATATCAGTAAAATATTATGGAAGAAATGAATAATTAGTAACTAAAATGCTAGTCTGTAATAAAAGAAGGAAGAAGCCACTTCTTACACACCTGTACCAACTGTACCTGTATATTTATCTAAATTTACTTTTACGCTTTTAAAGTCAAAGGGATTTAAAATAACAGATTTAGTATTTATTTATGTAATTTTTCTTAAAAAGGTTCATGCTTTTAGTGAGGATCGCTTATAGATGATATTTTTATTTAATTTCAACATTATCGGTACGAATAAAATACGACTTTCAGAAACGTAAACGTTCTGGTGAAGCCAACTAACTTACCGAGTACAGAAACACCTGGATAAGCAGGTGGAAAAACGACGTACAATGTGCAAAAATGTCAAAAATTCCGTATGAACTGTTTAAATATGTGGGTACTGGTCAGGATACTTATTAAGAAATGTTAAATGTCGAAGGAATGGATAATGCTATAAGATTTGAGATCTTTATTAGCTACGTAAAAGTCGAAATAAAAGTTTAAAACTTTGAATTTCATTAATATGTGAGCAGCTTTTAAAAACAAAGAAAAAAATCTTGACAGTGTACAGTTGTTAAGTATACGAGGTGTGGCAATTAAGTTTTGAATAGAATTTGTAAATTAAATACAAATTAATTAATATTTGCTCAATACTTTATTATCGGCCTTCACAGTAATCACTTTATAACTCTATACATCGTTGTCACCGTCTTTCCCACCCCTGGAAACATCCTTCGTAGCTTTTTGAAGTTATGGAATTCATAACTGTCGTCACAGCTTCCTCTACGCCACCATGATTACCACTGGGAGGGATTTCATTTTTGAGAAGCGAAAAAAAGAGGTATGGTGAAAATCCGGGCTGTAGGGGGGTGCGGCAATGTGCGGACACTTTTGTTTTGGGCAAATTTTTGCGAACAATCATCGAAGAATATGTAGGCGCGTTGTCGTGATGATGAATCCAACTTTTCTCTGCAGGTACTGCTTTTACGCGGAAAATGCGTGCCTCGAGCCGCTTTAGGATACCTATACAAAACCGCCCGGTAACTATCTAACCGGAATAATACCCTGAATTCCGGAAAAAAAAAGGTCAGCATTTCTTCATCTTGGACTTGGTTTTGTTCACCGCTCTCTCCTTGCTTTCACCCATTGCTGGTGAAGGAATTTTAGACAAACACTCGTCCGTTTACACATTTTACAATTCACGGAGGACTATTTTTCGTCCGATTTCAGTAAAAATTGAATCACTGACGTTATCTCTGATTTGCCATTCATTTTTTTGACGCCTCTAAAAATCTTACTACGAAAAACACGTGAACCAAACAATCTACCGACTGTTTACGCCATCGTGGGGTCTAACCCCCCAGTGCTTTTAGGTGGAAAATAGCCACACATAATATTGCTTAAGGTATACAAAATTTTGTCAGCCCACGAAAGTCTATAAGCGATAAAATAAAACCAAATACTGCTTTAGAATGTGTGAGGAATGCGCTTTTAAATGGTACCGCATTTGACTTAAGAAACATTTTTTCATTGATTTTACATTTTTTTGGCACTAATGCTCCAGATAACAAACAAAATCGAAACATGTCGATACCTTACAAGTTTAAGTCTTGATTTAAGAATCTCCTTCTATTTATTCCCTACGGAATCCTAAAAATGATTTTTATTAGATGCTATTAAAGTAAATAGGTACCTATCCATTGTAATAAACAACTGGCTGTCAACCCTTGAAGGCATCTTATAAAGCGCGGCATGTCCATTTAGAATGGATAGGTAATGAGGTAAAGCTCTTCACAACCTATCTTTCGAAGTCGTCTCCTTTTTATGTATAATACGGTGTTTGTATGCGTGTATACATACGTTGTTAGTGTACTCATTGCTCAATTGTGAGTGGTATTAAGATTCAACAGCTGACTACAAACCGGTACCGGTTGTTGTATTAGACGGGAACGACCCAATCTCACAACAAGCAAACAAAGCTCGTGCACTGAGCATACAGCCTGATGTCGGTGTTCTTTCCTACATGAGTTACATATACTGTACGACGGTGCACATGTCTACTCCACGAATCATGTGTACGTTTGTATGTATAATATTATCGTATGCGTGTATGTGGACACCTTGGCCTGCACCGGTGCAAGTTGTTTGTCACTAACTTAAGCATCCGATCTACAAAAAGAATAACTTTTTGTTACATCCGCTTTTCTGTATCGATGGTAACAAAAAGTGAGAAAGAAAAATCTCGAAAAAACCCGAAGGTGCAGAATATCTTCTTAGACCAACAAACTCCTTAACATTTAACACTCTATTATCCATTTGTTTTTGACTTGAAGAAATATGTGTAGAATATACAAGGACTTGATATAACAATCTTCAAATACTTTTAAGAAATTCTTCCTTTAATGTAACATTCTTGCATAAAAATTATTTCACTAAAAAAAATCAACAAAAAGTCATTGACACATATCTTTTCTTAGGCCTTATCTTTTTAGTACTGCTAATATTTCGATAGGTTCTTTATAAGAAGGGGGCCTCGAGATTTTGAGTTCTTAAGGGCTAAGTTGATAGAAATGCCAGTAATTTTTGGTTGAATGTAGTACTTTATCGAATAGTTACCAATTAAAAAACTTAACTAATTAGTTGAACCCTTCTATGATTNTATACATTATATTGTAGGTATCCTCTTCTTCTATTTTGTATCTGCACGTTTGGATAGATTGTAATGTAGCTAGCTGAAATCACTTATGTATCTAGCCCCTAAAAGCGTAACCTGAAATGTCGATTTTCGTCAATAGATTGATGATGTGTCTAGTTTCTCTTGAAACGGCCCAACAACGTTGTATACTGAATTATCTATGATATATTATGAGCCCCTAATTTCTGATCTTAGCATCAAACTAATCCCTAATAAGGCCCCTAACTTTGGCATTTTAGAAATTCATTTTGGCCACATTGTTGTACTAACTTCACGGCTATTTCGAAATGATTCGATGAATGCACTTGAGAAAAGTAAGAAAACGGTGAAAAACAACGATTCGAGTCCTATTAGGGAAATGGAACTGGTCTTTAGTTCATGTCGATACGTGAAAAATTCTAGTTTTAGGCAAATGCGAAAATTAGCTCAGGATAGGAAAGAGTGAGGGTGCGTGTCCAATTAGTCTTAGGAGTGACGACCTTATGATGATGATGATATTGAATTGATTGTAGAGATGCACCAGATAGTGACTTTACTGGGTATTGAATAATCGGGTACCCTACATAATCACTACGGTCCTTAATGGTTCAGCTCTGTGTTCTGGGGGTTTTTCCATTAAATATCACCCTCACCAACGTTTCAAACCACATTAAGTTCCGTTCAGAAAGTCGTTTAAGTACTAAACCAATGAAATTTTAATTTTTGCTGGGCGGATTTTCAACGAGAGAGTTGTGTTGAAGTCATTTAATTATTTTATAAGTAGTTGTTAATTAAACGGTTTTCTGTTGTTTTCAATGGTCTAACATGGTCAACATTGAAAGTATAATAAACAATACATATAAATCACAAACGCAATGCTTAAATTTTTATTTTGAACATATTACCGGATGCATACAATGTATACTTTAGAATATTTGGCTATTTTTGAAAACATACGTGATTTTGGGACCTACTATTATATATTATATGTAACATGGTTTAATTTATGTGTTTGGGNTGTATACTTTAGAATATTTGGCTATTTTTGAAAACATACGTGATTTTGGGACCTACTATTATATATTATATGTAACATGGTTTAATTTATGTGTTTGGGGATATGTAAAAGCAATCAAAAACGAAATGTGTGCTGGGACACATAGTTGTGAAGTGAAACTTCAACGGACAAGTGGAAAAACGAATCCCTACAAAATTTTTACTTCAAGTTTTACGGGCAGATCGTTAATGTACTTGTTCAATTTGAAAATCTGCCCGTAAAACTTGAAGTAAAAATTTTGTTGCGATGTTTTTCCACTTGTCCGTTGAAGTTACATTACTTCTATATGTCCCAGCACACATTTCGTTTTCACAGGTTTACTGCAAATTATGATTTGATTTTTACACAGACCACAAATAGAGGCAATGATGCCCAGCCACGTAGAGAGCAGAGGTAAGAAAACAACAGATGAGCACAGCACACGCCGCCTGGACTCTAGCGGACTCTCCGCGCGGCTGCGCATTATGTCCCTCTAATACGGACGTTGCCCTCTCATTGCCGCGGCCAGCCTTTCTCTCCCTTCGACGCTACCGCCACTCACCACGCGATATACCGTCTACCCCCTCCACGCGGCCGTAACGCTTTTTCGTGACAGAAAAAATCGTAATACCCCGTGTCTATATAGAAATTTCACTTCATTAACGATAATAATAAGCTAAAATATATCTAGTCAAGGAAATCACTTTTTTCGAAATCGTCGATGGTTTTTAAAAGTTAATTGTAAGTCACAATTGCGGTACCTTTTCCTTATTTTAGATGGTGTCAAATTCAATTCAACCTTTTCTGTAGCTTGTAGGCCAGCTCTTTAGAATTCACTTTCTGTTCTTGAATAAGTTCAGTTAAGTTTGGCATGTGTTTGTCATTTCGTCTGTTCAACATTCTTTACCATCATCTTCTCTATTAGGAGGCAAAGCACATAAAACGGACACAGCATTGGTTTACAGCTGGGTAGGCAGTTATGAAAATAATTTAGATTTCTATTTATCGTTTATCTGATATAAGTTTTTTACGTTAATAAAGTAGTGAAAACGCCAAGCATTAAATAACAAATATTTGTTAAGATTTATGCCTTGCTACATATTGACACGTAGGTATAATCAATCAAGTTATTATGGTGGAGGTCACAAAATGAGAATTAAAAATGCAAAATTTTATGAAGTCACGAAGTTGGAAGTGACAAAGTGGAAAGACATCGCTTGTTCTCTTCGTGACTTTTTCGGCTTTTCCTTTCAACATGTTAACTTGATTTCACAATGTCTATGTATGTCGTAACCTTTTTAGGCAACTTTCTGCATTTTGGTTCGTGTTTGTTTAGTCACTTTTTAAATTTAATTCTTTCAAGAAAATCAGTATGCTACTTCACTTCTCACTTCTGTTCTAAGGACTAGTTAGTTATTAGTGAACAACAAATTAACATCAACTTTTACGTCCCATTGAGCTTAGTGTTGCACAAACGCAAGAACAAGACGAGACTTAGCCAGTCTTGGTCTTGGTCTTGCTAAAAATACGCGGTCTTGTTCTTGGTCTTGGTCTTGCAAAAACGCAAGAACAAGACCAAGACTGCAAGACCAAGACTGAATTTGGGCAACACTAATTGAGCTACCTGATGGGCGCAGTCCTCGTGGAATAGAATAATAAGATTTGTCATTTTCATAAAGTACTCTTGTAGTACCAAAATAACATCGATATATGTTGCAATTAATTGATTATTAATTTTGTATGCAGTTTTAAAAACGACCCTTGAATGCATAAGTCAATTATGCAAATATGCGTTAGGTACTTCGATACACCGTTTTTATCTTTTGGAGGTGTGAATATTTAAAAAAAAAAGAAACGGTGTTTAGAACTGCCAGATAATTTAAGCTAGCAAGTTTTAAAATTCATAATTTATGCTAATCGGGTTTTTATTCCAGAGGTTCAGTTTTGGTTGATTTTCTTTTTGTCACAATACGGGATATAAGCAAAGTATCCGACGAGTCGTGATTCAGCTTGGTTTTAGGCGCACATTCATATGTATTCATGCAGGGAGACGATATAGAATTTTAGGGTATCTTTTGTGTTCCATGCTGTAAATCCATTCGACAGGCGTCCGTAATTTATGAGATATAAACCTGAAATACACTTTCGGTTTCGGCCATTGGACTATTTATTTGGTGAGGGTGTCTCACTCTCCCACAGAACGCAAGAACATAAAATTATATTGCAGAAATGTGTAATAAAATATTCTCCACTTCTCCACCTATAAGTAGCTGCATACTCGAACGTAACAATTTTAGTTATTATGTAAATTGCATATATTTATGTAATAACAAAAGTCACATTAATTGCAGTTTTGCGATTTGGACTAGAGCTAATTATCAATTAAATTTGTTGTAATATGTAATTATATTTCATACCGATTTAATGTATATAATATAAGGTATGCTTAATATTTCAAGTTTAACTATATACATAAAGCAACAAAAACAGGAAATATTTAACAGTAAAATTTATTGCAAAATGTTGGTTGAGGTATACAAAATCAATTTTTCTTAATAAATAAAATTCTAAGATTCAGGTACATGTTGGAAACGTCTATTTAGATGAAAAAGTAACAAAATTATAATACCCCCCGATGTGGGGGGGGTGGAAAGAGGAGGTCTCCCCCACCACTGTACCATAAAAAGTTCGTGGCGGTCTCACCCCCATAAAAAGTTATGGGGGTTCAAAGTTAATAAATATGCCAATTTTTATACGTAATTGTAAAATAAGTTAGAAAGAGGGTGGACACTTCGAACCGAGCATAGCTGACGATGTAGATTCACTAATCAGGAGATTCGGACTTTTTTCAAAATGACGTCATTTTATAACGTCATATATTTATATATCCAAGGTGACTGGACATTACACGGGAGAAGAAACTATCACAAAATGCGTTATTTTCTAGAAAATCTACTTCGGTTTTCTTGTNAGGTTAGGTTATCGGGTTTTGTTCAAGTGACCACCCTCTTTCGATCCCCCACCTCCACCCGTTTGAAAATAATTGTTTTATTAAATTTTATTTGAATTATAGTGTATGAAAATTGTCAAAATAATTAACTTTTAACCCCCATAACATTTTATGGGGGTGAGACTGCCGCAAATGTTTTATGGGGTTTTACTCAGATGACCACCTTCTTTCGATACCCCCCACCCCCACCCCCGAAGGGGCCCATCATCTAGACCTTTACCCCAGAATGTTTTAGGTTTTTTTTTAAATTAAATTAAAAATACTTGTTTTCATAAATTCGGAAACACAAAAATGTATTTTTTTGCCTTTAAATAATATTGTATTGACATTCATTATGAGTAATTTTACGATTCTTTTGTTTTTCATTCGTTTTTGGATACCAATTATAAAAAAGCAAACAATTTTAGTATCAGACCATGTATAAGTAAAAAGTAGATAACACTTACAAATGGCAAGAACAAGCACAAAAGCGAAGAATATCAGCTTTTAGAAGCCATTACCATTACGTTGCTCTGAATTCTAAAATTAGAATAGAAACGAGATAGGGAGTGTTTATATCTGCGTGCATGTGTGCGTTTGATCACTAATACGTATTCGTCTGTCTATGAGATGAACTATAAAGTGTCACTATAGTTGGTTTATCGAATTAATTGTTCATTAATGCTGAGGAAATTGCACGAACTAATGGTTGCAATTAGTTAGTGGGAACTTGCGTAAATTGACGTTACTAATTCACTGTTAATAACGAATATTTTAATGCTGTTAAAATTGGAAGCCTCGAAGGTATAGCTAATAAAGATACTTTTATAGTAGATTCTGTTATTCTTATTAGTTTTTCCTATTTAATTCGTAATTAATAATTCAAATTAAAATAATCAGTAAAAAAGTGATTATTTTGTTTGTTATACCAACTATCTAAGGATGTCTAAAAGGAAAATAAAATGTTCGTGGCCAGTATTCAGACGTTAATTGCTATTTCAATGTCTTTAGTTCACATCAGCACACCGGAAGAAACCTACCTGCCGCTATTAAATAGCATTCATGTATTTTTTTGTTGTTAATACCGGTTTAGTTCCAATTTTCCCGGTTACCCAACCGCCCGTATTTAAATATTTTATGAGTAGTTACATATAGTTTTGACGAGTGCTTTCACGGTTACTATACTTCATTACTTTCTCTAGAGATGTGCCCCTTCCAATGTCTTGGATGCACGTTGGCAAAATCGTAGGTAGGGAGAAAAATGCTCATTACACTCTCGACTCATGTTCATTAAACATGCTTTTTCATACAGTACCTGCCAAAAGTTTTGTTCAATCATGAATAGTAGAGCGAGTCGAAAACAAGCGTTACAGCCTTTAATATGTCTTCAAATATAAATAAACATCCCGTTGATATTTTCAGTAGTAAATGGTAGCAATAACAGCACATTTGAGCAATGCAATTGTAGTGGATAAAATGGTCAAATTTTCCGTGCGGTACTGTACGGATTATACGCTCCTCACCGGTTACGAGTTTGGCCGAGAGTTGTCTCCTTTCTTTTCTGGCCTAGTGCTGTTCTTTTCTACTTTGCGCCGGTCAAACTGAAGGTCACATCGCTACAGAAAGTAAACGAAGTATAGTTGCAGAAGTTGGCACGGGCAACTAACGAATCCTTATAAAAGAAAAATGCGTCAAGATCTTGTATTCGTTGTTTTACGTGATCTTCCGTCGATCTGCTGAAAATTCAGCAAATTTCATCTCGTAAAATAATTATTGTGTTGGGTTATTAATCATTTACCTAAAGCCCATGAGTTAAATGGTAGTTTGTATTTACGTATGTATATTACAATGAATTAAAATTGGCATTAAAATTAGTAGAAATTTTAAAGTTGGCTTAACGGGAAATCACCATTAATACTTATTCCACAATGAGGTTTTTTTTTAAGTAACAAATAAATAAACAAAAATTCTGAATGAGAATAACCTAATAGATAAATAACGTATACTTTATATAGTAGATATCCTCTTATTCTATTTTATATCTGCACGTTTGGGTAGATTGTAATGTAGCTAGCTGAAAGTACTTATATAATTAGCCCCTAAAAGCGTAACTTACTGCATGCCAAGTACTGACCCACATAATTTAATAATAAGTATTCAATTTTATTAATTGTTATCTCGATAATTTAACTATTTCTCAAAATATACATTGAAATAATAATAAGATGGCAACATAAATTGTTTCATAGCGATGTTGTACATAGTAGATAATAATGAAATTGATCTTCCTTGAAATTTTCCCAAGAAATACACAGATTTAGTACCCATTGAATTATATTATATGCAAAGGCAATAACTGTTAATGTGCATATACAACTAACCTGTTTTAATGACGGTTGTGTTATAATGGAAGTTATGAATTAATGTGTTACAAATGAATTTTCGCAATTTCGAGTTGAATATAGGTAATATTTAGTGTTGCCCGTTACTTCACCTTGTGTACATATTCACCTTTCATTTATTTTACATTATTGTTTTGCGTTACACAATAAATTAATATATTCTAGGATTAGGTTTAAATAACGTTCAGTGGCGTATCTAGTTAACGTCAAGGCGACATCACTTTACAACTTACAATCATTTAATATATAGTCAATAACAATTTATTGTTGTTGCGATTTTCATTTATTTGTTTAAGAAATTAATATATGTTACAATTTGATAAGATGGAGACGTACAATTTAGGAAGTGAGTTTGTTATTCCGCACGCTTTTAAATAGCATTTTCACGAACATGAAACCAGGAAGTTTGTACTGGAATTCATGATAGGGCTCAGGTCTAAAAATTAAACCGCCGAAGTAATCTATCCTAACACAACTTGATCGAAATTACCCCTCAATAGGTACTAGTGTACACTATTAGGATTGTAAGGTTACGGTAGGAAGACTCAGACGAAATGTGTTGTCGTTACCGATTATTTCTTTTGTTTTTGGGTGTTTTATTCCCACCAGCTACTAATGCTAGTGGACGGGCAGTCCTTCCGGGCTATGACGGGAAGACCCACTTCAGTCTTCTTTTAGGAATCATGGGAATGTGTGGGTGGTGTTGGGGTGAGAGTGATGAGATGGACGAAATGAAGACTGAAGTGAGTGAAAGATTATCTGTAGAGGAGTACTGTCCTAGCGTTTTCATAGGTGATTGAAGAAAACCACGAAAAAATTTGGACTAGGGCAGATGGACCCGTAATGGAACCGGATGCTAAACAATGGTGCTCTAGATCAGGGCCTTGAGAGCCACATGCGATTCCTTCAAGAGACAATTGCTGCTCTTCAAGTTCCCTTAAAAAGACCAAAAGCTAAAGCCGAACGGACAGACACGCAGTTCACGCGTATTCCTAAAACAAGAGACTTGCACTTCCCGGCTAGAATTTGTAAGGGACATGTCCCACCCATGTAGCGTGCGGGTCTCATGTGGCTAATCAGGGGCTTGTCGACATAGGGATTTACCCGTAGATTCCTCATGAAAATCGCACCAAAAAGAAGTGGTGAAACTAAAATGAGGATTGCCTTATGGGTTTGTCATATGGGTCTTAAGAGGCAAACCTAACACATGTATAAACTTACAATTAAATCTACCTTATGGGGGCTTGATGAGGCAAATACGTTTGAAAATATTCTCGGTAAAATGAAAAAACTCATAAAAAATGGTAGTAATCCCCTTGCCAAATTATGTCGTCGTTTCAATGAAATCTCTTACGTTTGCAACGAACCAACGGGTGTACTTCCTGATATTGTTATTATAAGACAACTGAAACCAGACGCATCAAGTTGTACAACAGTAAAACGATTGCAATTTAAAGTGTTATTGACTACAAAACAGCCCAATAACACAATCTGACTTAAGAGCAAACAAATTTTACAAATATGTGATATATGTATATATATTCCTCCAAATATAGATATAAATGTATCCATACAATGCTAATTATTTAGAAATGTACTTATAGTTTCTGCAAACAATGAAAATATCACTCATTCAATTTTGTATTGTTTTCATTAATAATAAAGTTCGTTTTTCCAAAAATTTTTAATGGGGTAGCAATAATTTTTCCCCGGGGGATCACATGCGGCATTCCTGATGATGCTCAAATGTGGCAAGACGTTATATACCCCTTTCTTGCCCCAGGGGGCGACCTCAGGGGCCCCAAAAAGGTAGTGTGGCTACTCACTTAGAGACCCTACCTACACCCCCCTTAAAATTCTAGTCGGGTTTATGACCAACGTTACAATGTATCTCAAATAACTAAATCTAAAGCTTCAAGGAAAAGGAAACTCTGTATTTTTATTACAGGAAGAAGTACTTAGTTGGTTTTTAAAAGAAATTTCCGGATAGATATGGAGATGGACATATAAATAAATAAACAAAAATTCTGAATGAGAATAACCTAATAAATAAATAACCTATACATTATATTGTAGGTATCCTCTTCTTCTATTTTGTATCTGCACGTTTGGATAGATTGTAATGTAGCTAGCTGAAATCACTTATGTATCTAGCCCCTAAAAGCGTAACCTGAAATGTCGATTTTCGTCAATAGATTGATGATGTGTCTAGTTTCTCTTGAAACGGCCCAACAACGTTGTATACTGAATTATCTATGATATATTATGAGCCCCTAATTTCTGATCTTAGCATCAAACTAATCCCTAATAAGGCCCCTAACTTTGGCATTTTAGAAATTCATTTTGGCCACATTGTTGTACTAACTTCACGGCTATTTCGAAATGATTCGATGAATGCACTTGAGAAAAGTAAGAAAACGGTGAAAAACAACGATTCGAGTCCTATTAGGGAAATGGAACTGGTCTTTAGTTCATGTCGATACGTGAAAAATTCTAGTTTTAGGCAAATGCGAAAATTAGCTCAGGATAGGAAAGAGTGAGGGTGCGTGTCCAATTAGTCTTAGGAGTGACGACCTTATGATGATGATGATATTGAATTGATTGTAGAGATGCACCAGATAGTGACTTTACTGGGTATTGAATAATCGGGTACCCTACATAATCACTACGGTCCTTAATGGTTCAGCTCTGTGTTCTGGGGGTTTTTCCATTAAATATCACCCTCACCAACGTTTCAAACCACATTAAGTTCCGTTCAGAAAGTCGTTTAAGTACTAAACCAATGAAATTTTAATTTTTGCTGGGCGGATTTTCAACGAGAGAGTTGTGTTGAAGTCATTGAAACGAGTTTATAATATTCATAAACACTGAAAGTCTGCGAGGCAAAATAATTCTAAAAAGTTTTTGTTAATCAAAATGCAAAGGGGAAAAGACAGAAAACGATAAAAAATACACTTACTTAGGTTATGTTATGGGAGAGAAAAATAATGACAAAATACATGTGGACACGCAACTAACGAAATCAAATGTCTTATTAGGGAAGTATATGGTGAATAGGGCAAAGATTATGTAAGAATGGTTGGATTAGTAGGAAAATGTAGTTCGATTCGACGGTTAGATGTTGAGCACTTTATGGGGTAGAAGTATGAAGTGGAAGAAACGGGAATAGGCTGAAAACGTTTATAAGAAGTATATAAAGTGTGTTTTGAGGTTGTTCGGACATACACTCGATTATGTTGGATAAGGGGAATTAAAATGTGCGAAGATGTTAAAGGAAACCAGAAAAAGGGTGGTAAAATACGAGACAAAACTACAAAAGTTAAGGGATTTGGATATAAGAAACCAATTATGGAGAAAAAGGATTTCAAAAACTGGAACAAAAAATTAATCTGAAAAAGAAAGGGATGTTTTAAACGATTTAAAGTTGAATCAGGAACCATTGTAATATATATGTAATGAGATGATAAGGGAAGAAGATGTAAGAAGTATTGATAAGTTGAGATATATGGAATGTATGAAGGCTTTGCTGTGGGAACATTGTCAAGGAGACTGCAGTATTTGAATAGAATGAAGGATGTAGATGTAACAGCAAGGTTTATGGTGGGAAATAAAAGAAAAAAATTTAGGTATTGGATGAAAAAAAAGGGTATGTAGAATATATATGAAAGGGGAGAGGTTAAGAGTACAAATTCCTTTTTTGCTTTTGGTCTTAATTGTTTTGTTTGTTTTTGGTTAGGAGTTTCTTGGTAGAATTTAGTCAGGTACATTGTAGTTGCTGGTATAAACTCCATGTGGAGTGGTACGAGATTTAAGCGTATTATTAGTTGTTTATATTTTTTGATGATATGTAGGACCTGTGTACTAAATGTTTCTTCTATCTACCAAGAAGCGACAGAAGTTGTAACAGTTCCAGGCATAGGTACTGATGTATTCTTGTTCACGACCGAGCGGCATAGCCTAGAGGTTTAGACCATTGCTTAGCATTCGGGAGGACGCCGGTTCGATTCCGGGTCCGTCTGCATTGATCAAAGTTTTTCTGTGGTTTCCTTGGGTCACTTAGGCAAATGCTGGGTCAGTAATGTTTCACAGATAATCTTTCATTCTCTTCTGTCTTCATTTCGTCCGTCTCATCTTTCTCATCCCAACTACCACCCACCCATTCCCACGATTCCTGAAAGCAGGCTGAAGAGGGCCTTCCGCCCTACCTTTCGGCGTAGTCCGGAGGGACTGCCCACCCACCAGCATTACTGGCTGGTGGGAATGAAACACCCAAAAGTTTAAAGTTTTTTTTTCTTGTTCACGAGAAAAAGTAAACACAGGAACTATATCAAAATAACAAATAATTTAGTGTAGTAATCAATAAATAATACAAATTAGGACAATCTTAATTGTCAATTTTTATTACGTAGATTTTTATTCTGCTTATTAAATTATTATTGGTGGTGTTGGTTTCTTCTTTTTTCTTTCGTAGAATAACTCGGCGTTATTGTCCGGCACCTGACCGGATTCTAAAAAAAGTGCCGGATACCAGATCCAAACCGGGTACTCAGCCCATCTCTAATTGATTGTTAAATTCGTCCTAATGATGTACCTGACTGTACTATTCAATTCAATTACCTACTATCGTTCTGTATTTGACCCTGTTCAAGTTCAATTACAGTGTTCACGCTTTGAATGTTTTAATGCATGCGCGAAGGTGTACGTCTTAACGCTTCGTTACTAAGCGATTTACCTGATGGTCGTCATATCAGCAACATGATATATTGCAAAATTACTCGTGCACAGCAAGTCTTTTTATAGGATGAAGAAAAAATCAACTTCCTCACCAGTTTAACAGTTATATGTGAAACATGAGAGACATGGAAGTAATTGATTACTAATTAAAATAACTGTCTATTCGTCTATTTATGCAAATCATGTGCGTAATGACTGCAGATGTGCTTAAAGAGAACAAAAGAAAAGAAGATTTCTACCGGTTGCTAACAAATCGCATTACCTGTTCACTGGAACTTATTATTAATTTTAATAAGTAGGATTAACGGAGTGAGGCTATTAAGATTTTAATTTGAAGTTAATGATCCGTTTTAAAAGATATCGAATAAGATCGTTAACTATTTTTTAAAAATAAGTTGAATATCAAGTGTTTATTAACCTTCCATTAACATTAAGAGACGGTATTGAACGACAGTGTTGCTATAAATACCAACACCAATCATAACGAACATTTAGTAATACAAAAGATAAAGAAAAGGTAATAAAGTTGCTGAAACGAAAAAATAGTAAATGCCATAAATAAAAGGAAATTGTTATTGTAATGTATAATATGTTGATGTGGTATTGTCGAATTGAGATAGTCTCTACGAATCAATTCAAAAAGTATTGGTAACAGAATATTTAACCCCTTTGTAAAATGTATAGTAAATACGTTATAGGTCACGGCCGAGAATTCTAGGTATTAGATTTTAGGAGCTCCTGCAGACTAGGCGATTGCAGAACGTCAATCGCCTAAAATTAATCAACTTATTTTTGGTATATTTTAAAATACTAAGATATTTAACTGATAGCGTTGTTAGATATGTTGCTGATCCAATTAAAATTATAGTTTTTTTCAGCGTACTATAGTGCTAATTATCGCGAACGATTAATTTAGAAATTCGAAAAAGATTGTTAAAGGTGTATGTTTGGAGCGCGGCACTGTACGGGTGCGAAACATGGACAGTGGGCGCCGCAGAAAAGAAAAGGTTAGAAGCCTTCGAAATGTGGTGTTACAAGCGAATGATGAGGATAACGTGGATAGAAAAGGTTAGAAATGAAGAGGTATTAGAAAGAATAGGCGAACAGAGGACTCTATGGAAGTCAATAAAAAATAGGCAAGCTAGGTTAGTAGGACACCTTCTCAGGCATTTTATTTGTTACTTTTTTATGTTAGGAATTTCAGAAAAACATACTACCTAATTGATGTAGGTGTATAGGTAATTTACGTAGGTTATGGATTTCATAACTTAATTTGCTTTATTATTTTCTAATACACAGTGTATTTATTAAGTGCATTGGAATAAATTTCTGGTAATAGTAAATAGTATTGGTTTAAGTATGTTCACATTCATGTTATAAATCAGATGAGTGCCTAGAGCTTGCACCAAAATAGACAAACGAAACAAAATAAACGCATAAGATAAACTTTGAATTTGATGTAAGTACTTAATTTTTCGGAAATTTTTGCACTAATATGAATTTTAAACTTTACTCACTCTTACTACAATTCTGACTATAAAGTCTAAGTTTTTGTTTGTCTTTTTTTTGTTACTTTATTATGATTCGAGTGTTTGATATACCTTCTGTCGAACATCAGTAAGTCGAAATTCCAACTAGAAATTTCAGGGTGGCTTTTATAGGCTGTAAGCTCATGCTAAAAAACCAAGGGATGAAATTACTCCCCATAAAATATATATAGAATAGTAATACCATGCAAGACAACAACTTTAAGCAATATGCCGTCAATTTTGGGCGGTATGTGAACCAAACTCAAGTTTTGAAGTGGCATATTTTGATAAATTTATTTTGTACGTATTTTTTAAATAATATAGATCAAAGAAAAATAATCATTTAGAACCTAGTGCTGTACTAAAGTAAGAGTACCGGAAGCTAGGGTAATTTTTTATATTTAGCCAATAACTCGAATTGTTAAACAGACATATTATCACTAAATATTTTTACTGGGTCACTCAGTATATATTATGGAATATGTAGTAAAAAGGGCGGTTAAGTTAGGATCGAACTATTTACATATGTATACCTATTGTCTGACCGTGATTTGCGATGACAAGGGTTGCTAATAGTGGGTTTAGCAACATTAATATAGGTACGTACGTATAAGCGGTGTTCGAAACAAAAATTGAAAAGTAAGCAGAAATTTTCCTTAATTCGAATTTTCTCTAACTCAAACTTAAGTAGTTGCATTTAGGGAAGTTTTATTTTATTTACATGTTTCATAAATAATTTTTGTAGTTGTAGACGTCGATGATCATTTAATATTTCACATATGCTACTTATTTTTAGTAATTTGGTCCCACATTGTCAAAATTATTATTGAATCATATCGAGAGTAAGTACTGCAGATTATTTTGCTGTCAACTGCACTATTTGCAGCTCGAATACGTATGAAGTTATTAACCGCTTGTCGCTTAGAACAAAATAAATTTAACGTCATGGAGTCATGAATGAGTCAAATTGTACCTATATTCCGAATCGAACGGACTGTTGTCGAACGCTTATTTGTTGAACGAAATTGCATTAGGTGTTTAATCATAAACATGCATGGCGGATTATGCAATTTGAATGAATAATAGCAACAATAGCATTGACAAAAGCTGTTTTGCTAGACTGTAAAATAAATGTGAGAGTTAGAGCAGCAATGGTTAATTATTTATTGAGGCAATCTTCTCGGCAATGTATTTAGAACGATAGTATAAAACGCGAGGAAGTCGGAAAATCAACAATTTAAATGAGAATAATAGATAAGAAGACTGCGGTAAGTAAATAAACTGAAACAGACTGCAATTTAAGCAAAAACAACTTGTGTGTTGAGTTGCCACCAACTACTAATGTTGGAGGATGGATAGTCCGTCCGACCTACACTCTGCCGCAAAGCCGGAATGTAGGGCGGAAAGCGCTTTCTGAAATTGAACCGGCACGGCGTCTTTCCAAAAACGCTATAATGTAATTTAGACTGGTAGAAAAAACTTCTGGATGTTTCATTCTGATTAGTTACTAACGCTAGTGGGCGCTGTGAAATATTACTCTCTCAGCATTTGCCTAAGTGATCCAAGAAAACCACAGAAGGCTGAACAAGGACAGACAGACCAGGAATCGAACCGGTGTCCTCTAGAATGTTAAGGATGTTTGGGAGGTACAATCGGAGATAAAAGTACATAAAATTAGAAATTCGTGATTAATTAGGTTTTGCAGCATATCATGAGGTAAATAAATACTATCTATACTTAAAAAAAGTAGTATACGGTTTGACAGAAAATTTGGAATTTGACCAAAAACTTTGAATAAAATAAGAAATAACGAATAATATGGAAAATTTTTAACTGACTTTTGGCAGTGAATATGCCTTGATTTCAACTTCGAAACAAAAAAATATTTAGTTTCAATCTCTATTAATAATGAGCGTAAAACTTTTTAATATGTTTAAATAATAATTAAAACTTTAAAATTGCATTTATTTCAGACAATTATAAATATTATCATTATATTATCAAGTAAAAACGAGATTTTCAGCTAATTTTTCATTTTTTCCTCGATAACCATTTAGTGAATTTGAATAACCTTACGCTAAAGTGATTCTCCAGAGTTCAAGTTACTTATTATAAAAGTTTGAAATTTCTGGTAGCTTTTTTTCTGTTAATAAAAATAAATTTTATCTATTCGGTTAACGAATCTCCATAAAATGACGTGTAAAATTACAATTTTTTAAAATTTCAATAACTTTTTAACGGTTTAGTGAATCGATTTGTAATTTTTACAGGAGTTTTAGAATTGAATGAGGAAAATTTTTATTTGTCTCGTAGCATTTTCACATACCTCCCAAACATCCTTAAGCAATGGTCTATCTAAACTTCTGGGCCACGCCGCTTGGTGAAATTAAACAAAAGCCAGAAGCTAGAATACCACCCTGTCAGCTTACGTAATAAACTTTTCTCACTGCCCATAGCTATCCCATATCTTTTCATAGGTATGATTTTCTTTTTGCATAGGTACCCATTAGAAATGCAGGTATTCTATTTTAAAAGATGCTGAAGTGTGGATAGTGAATGACTACGGACTCTTTTAAGCTGAGGGATACAGGTGGATATTCAATTCATATAGTATAGATAGGCCAACAATAGCAATTCCATTTAAATTGTGTTTTGAAAACGGTCAAGTTCGGCCAACAGACAAAAGTGATAAATTTTTACGACTTGTGTTATTGTTTCAATATATTATTTTCAAAAAGATGAGAAATAAGATTTTGTTAAGTTCCGATAAGCTTCCGTTATAAAAATGCATAACTAGATGCAGAAGCGGATGTGAAAATATATGCGGAACTTCTGTAATTAAGGAAGTTGAAGCAGAAGTGTGTTGCAATACTACTTCAGATCTATTCGATCGAGCGGCATGGCCTAGAGGTGTAGACCATTACTTAGCAATCGGGAGGACACCGGTTCGGTTTCAGGTCCGTTTATCCTGGTACAAACTTTTCTGAGGTTTCCTTGGATCATTTAGGTAAATGCTGAGACAGTAATATTCCACAGATAATCTTTCACTCTCTTCTGTCTTCATTTCGTCCGTCTCATCTTTCTCACCCGAACCACCACCCACCCATTCCCACGATTTCTGAATGCAGGCTGAAGAGGGCCTTCCGCCCTACCTTCCGGCGTAGTCCGGAGGGACTGCCCGCCCACCAGCATTACTGGCTGGTGGGAATGAAACACCCAAAAGTTTTTTTTTTCTCTTGAATGTTCTTTTACAAACAATAATAGGCCGATTTGGTTCCAATAGTCAGGTTCTGCGAAGGTCCTCGATGGCAACTACCTTTGTTAATTTTATTATCGATGCTCTTCAATTGTATGCAGGTTACAGGAATTTCATAGCTGAAGGCAGAGTCATACCTTGTTAGGTTTTTCCCCTTATTAGCTTCTGACTCGTATTCTTTTGTCACATACCAGGTATTGGTGGTGGCACCAGAACAATTTTTGATTTTGACACATAATTTAGAGTTAGTTACGTTTTATCCTTCTTCTTGTTAACTTGCGTTTTTAATTCATATTTTCTTCGTTGTGCTTGTAATTGTAATCCTTTATTTCATAATTAATAATTTACATATTGTTGCGTGATGTGACGATGTAAAAAATATATTACAATCGTCGGTGTACTGCTGTACCACATAGAAAAACTTCTCGAAGGACCAGTGCACTCGATGGTAAAAAAACACACACAAAAATAAAAATAACTATATTTAACTTGCTACAAGTGCACACTATAGGGTTACGGATAACTTGTAAAATATTGATTATTTGATTTGTGTCGATTGATAATGTTCTATGATGATATCGATTATGTTGATTAATGATCTATTGATTATTATGTTCTATATGTCGATTGCTGATATTCTATCTGAATGATTATGATAATATGCTTTTCGTTTGATTGATATACTATATATGATTATGATAATATGCTATTCGTGTGAATGGTATACTATATGATTTTTATAATATGCTCTGGATTTACTAAAATTTTTAATATATAAATCGTCATCCCTACTACAAAAATGAGCCAGCTGAAACGGGTTCAAGCTGTACAGCTATTGTTAGGGTGGTGACCTTACCAACCCTGGAAATACCGAATGGTACTGATTTCGGGACAGACAATACATCGTATACGTTTCTTTGGTACCTGCACAACAATAGTGCAGGAATTGAACATAATTTGGAAATGTTGCTGAAGGCAGATTCTTGAAATTACAAATAATAATGTTAAACTGAACAATTGATACAAATAACCCAAGAAACAAATGTGCAAATGAACAAATATACCTACAACTAAGCAAAGAAATAAATATACAAATGAACAAATATACCTACATATATACAAAGAAACAAATATACAAGTACAACATATACCTACAAATAAAGAAACAGAATTATGATTAAAATATACAAAATATGTTTCAAACGTGTAAACACATATTAATAAAGTCTGTATATATAGTGTTTTATGTTGGGTTTCGTTCACTCCGTTAAAACCAACATTTTGAGAAAATCTACACAGTATGAATTTTTTTAATCGAAATACATTGGTTTTTTGAGGTTGTATTTTGTGAACACATGTATGTGGTATAGCAGTACACTGACGAAAATAAAACAAGTTTCGTCAAGAGAACCAAGCTCCTCAATGAAATATGTAATAGGAGTTCGACTAATATTGCAAGGTTCATTATAATACATTTTAAATTAATTAAAACTAGGAGATGTTTATATGAACTTTATGAATACAAATGTTGAGTATCCCAATATAGTTGCAGGCAAATAGAACAAAATAATTTTACTTAACTCAAAGCTTTTGAGAGGATGTAAAAAAATGAAAAAATTGCTATCCGTAATTATTCATATACTCAGTTAAAGTTGTCGATTTAAATGGTCAATGTTACAAAATATGTAGTTTTTGTGTACGTCTGCCTTATTTATCTTGCGGATTTTATTTGACGTTAATGATGATGAAAGGCAAATAAACTTGAATGTTTGTCGCATAATGCTAACGCATTGCGTTTAACTGGAATTTTGAAATTTTCAGACCAATATCAGTTTAATAATGTTTTTTAACACAATTTATCACCATCGTACTGTACGTAATGTAATACCTGAAGTTTTTACTAGATATTAAAGTTTTACTCTTCGTCAACAAGGGTGACAGTTAAAGTTGTATTCCACGAACATATTGATATTTTTTTGAACACGCATGTCTAGCATCCACAAGTAAATGCAAAATTTGAATACATCACGTTTCCGCTTTGATGTAGTCATCAAACTTGGGGTGCCTTCTAGAAGAGCTTTTCGCTAAAGTTTTCAACTTTCCTGAAGTTATACGACTTTACTGGTCCTTACCTTCAGCCTCTCTTGGATTTCCTATTAGAATATTGACGCAGGGAATTTGTATTTCGCAATTATGTGGGGGCTTCATCTTAAACTCTGAATAAAATGTTAGGATATTAAAGCAAGGGGGCCACTAACAATGAAACGGAACAGTCAACATTTAAAAGGAATATGACAAAACACTACGTTAAATGTAAATGAATTCCTAACAAAAATCAAATAATTTTAAAAGGTAAAACGGGATATTGTTAAATGGTTTTTAACATTGATAGTAAATGTATATTCATTGCCAGAGATGTGATTTATTCGAAATACTTGCATTTAAAATGCAAATACAAAATGGAAAATACCTACTTTTATCTTGCATTCAAATACTTGGCCATTAAAGGTATTAAAAGCTTAAATAGGGGACAAAGATACATTCCATGAATGCCTTCTAATTCTAGAACTGAAGATAGACGAAAAAATTCTAAACTCATTGGAAATTAATAATCTAAAATATTGGATTGATATTGTTTTCCGGCATGAAGGTCTAGTCAGAGACATATTAGAGGCAGAAATAGGAGTTAGGAGGGGTAGAGGTAGACCTAGATTAGATTACTGTTCGCAAATAGTTAAGGATGTTGGTTGCTCTAGTTCTAGGGAAATGCGAAGATTAGCTCAGGATAGGAAAGAGTCGAGGTGAGTGTCTAACCAGTCTTAGGACTGATGACCTTATGATGATGATNTTTTAAGAAATTTAATTGATTAATGATTAACTAAATGCACCTGATTGATTAATATATAAATAGGTTATACTTTTTTAGCAGAAAGAAACTAAAGAATATATTAAATTATTTCCATTGCAATTGTTTTGTTTAAAGAAAACCATCCTCGCAATTTAGTATTAATTTATCAATAGTGATTTTTATTGATACAGAAGCAGTTTTATGGGGAGAACAGGTAGGTAATTATCGACCCCTCTTGCCATTGGTGAGGCTTGGTAAGATGTGGTGGGAGTCTTCCTTCCCTCACGTGAGATATACGTGAGCAGAATGAGACACCTCAAAAAAAAAAAGTAAAAAAAATTAATAATTTTAATGATAATCTCCATATGTATATAAAGGAGCTTATCCTGTCTGACAGTGTTATCCTTAGACGAACCAAACTACATGACCTAGAACAGTGGTTCCTAACCTTTTCAATATTGTTACCCCTCTGACCTCTTAGGAAAATTGACTGTACCCCGACCTTAAAATGTTATCAATTCAAACAATACGAGCAAATACAAATATCTTTATTAATCACAAATTACAAGCAATCCAAAATTCTTAGAAAACGATTTGAAAAACTTCACTTATTAGATGAACCCAAAGCTAAAGAAACTATGGATTGCATTTCTTTCTCTTATTACAATGTGTACTACAAAATAGCATTTATTTGAAAATACGTATTTTGCAATTAGGATATAAAATACAAAGGGGAAATCTATTTTGTGTTTTACATTTGAAATAGCAAATCAAAAAAGTATTTGCATTTTGTATTTAACTAATTTTAAAAAACCATTTTGCACCACTCTATTCATTGCGAATTCTGTTTTATCATTAGTATCAATTTGCCAAATTGAGTGAGGAACAAAAGAGGTCTAGTGCAATTTTGTTCTAAAAAGCTTGCATCTCGAATTATTTATAGAAATATGCCAAAAAAAGACATTTTGCAACTATTGATTTTTCATACAAACAACCAAAAGAATCACTGCGCAACCCCTAATCGTCTTTCAGGATGATGTTCCGGACCACTTGCTACCAAAAACGTGATTGTGTAGACTTACAACCAAAATTAAAGGAATTGACCTTCCATTGACTGCGCTACAATGAGAGAATCATTTTCTGCCTAAAATGATTTTGCCAAAAATGAATTGTATTGGTGATCAGTATGTCAAAGTTAACCTTAGGAAATCCACTGAAAAATCAGTAACATTGATAAGACTTAAGACACAATTCTTTCTTTTAATTTAGACGTTTTGATAGTCAGTTAATTTCAAGATGTCGTATCATCAGAGAAATTAACTGCGTCGTTCAGAATTAAACCCGATGTTCGCGTTTCACATGTTTTCCGTAGAGAATTGAAAATATTTACTTTTAGGTACGTTCGTAAAAGGAAAGCTATATTGTATAAGTGACAAGCTGGTTTACTGAAGAAATAATGAATTTCTTAAATCAAATATTTGTTGATGCTTTCATTCAAGCTCATAAAACGATTTGTCGTAATATCAGCTGAGTCGTTTTAATTCAGTTCGAAGAGTTCGCTGGAAATTATTTCGAGCGCTCAAAGAAATAAAGAGCCGGGAAAATTCGTGGTCCACTTCTCTTCCAGTTTCCTTTTACTTTTTTTTTGTTTTGAATTCGTATTTTTTGTTCTAAAAATTATTGCTCTTCAAGGAATGTTAACTTTGTTTGTTGTTTTAAGTCCTTATTTATCATGTTTATTGTGAATTATACTAACCAATTGAAGCTTACAAAAAAGCGTCACAAATAATAACGAAATAATAACTACAAACTATTAGTTTCGTTTCTTTATCTAGAATCCAGATCGTACGTTTTTTATCATTATTGGTATAGGCATAGGAATTCATTCTTGAATTGATAAAGACAAAAGGGATAAAATTCGAACATATTGTCACATGTATGTAGGCACTCCATCATACATAGTGGTAAAGAAGATCGGGTTTCCAGACGGTATATACTAGAAAATTCTAGAAAACGTGAAGTCTCTATAAATAGATAAGATAATAGAGTGGAGTTAGTACGAGTCTGAAAGTTCGAAGCGATAGAAAGAGAAAAAGTAACGAAAAAGTGGTGTATTGTTCACTAATTAATAATAGAAGACAGTAAATAGTTTATTAAAAGTAGTTAGAGTGCGAAAAGGAGTTTAAATACGTGACAATATTGAATAAAATCGTTAATTTCCCTTATTTTTCTGGTTGACTGATGAATATTTTAAACTTTTTTGGACGAAATCCCCGTAACGCCCACTGGCAACCTTAATTTTATGATTGGAATGGTAATGAAGTTGTCTTATTGAGACGTTATCGATGGTTGACGATTGTTTGTTTGATGAGAAATTCGTTTTCCCTAAAATTTAGCTAATATATTTTATTGCGACAGGTAGAGAAGAGACGTATGAATGTTTGCGTCTGCTCGGAAAGAGATAATGAGATTTCGCGCGAACACAAAGTGAAGTAATTTAGGATCTGGAGTTGTTGGAATATTAAAAGAGGGAGAGAAACTAATACCCGTTCCTCTCGACAAACTTTGCGATTTGCTTCGCTCTAGGGCGGTGTTCTTGGCACAAAGCGCTCTCCAGATCCGAAATGGAAAAGAAGTAACAAAAGATTACACTCGGTTGAGATTTGAAAAGTCGTCGACGATGACGACGTCGTCGGCAACGACGCCGCGGCGCTGGCATAGGCCGTTTCTGTGGTGGAAATAGTCCGAGCGAATATCGATTGTTTGGACGTTTTAATCAAGCGCAAGAGACAGAAAGAACTTTCATATTACAACGTGCATCGTGTCACTGAACGCCAACGTTAAATATGAGAGAGCTTAGGACAGCCGATGAATCCCGTTTTTCACCAACAACAATTTTCTTTTAAATAAAAACGATATTTTCTTGGAGCAGAAAAGATGTATGTACAGAAATCTGTCATAATTCTTCCCCTATCTTGTTATGACAATAACAGTAGTATAATCGATAGAAAGTAATAATAATTGAGTGGTTCACGAAATTAAAGAATATTATATATAAAAGAAGTTGAGTGCTGTCGGTACAGGGCAAAGTAGTCTTACGTAGTTAGTATCAGCAATTTCTTATGCTGAAGTGTACAATGTGTTGCATACCTTTTTACAAACAGTTAATTTAAATTTAATTTTTCAAACAATTTTTAACACAAAGAAANCCGTGGGTCGGTGGGATATTGGGACTGTCGGTACTGAGGTGAGCACGATTATTTATACAAACCTCAGCTCCGAGCAAGGGTTAGGAAAAAGAGGGGTTGATAGTGGGGTGTGAAGAGTAGGGCGAAAAGAAATGAAAAAAACGAATTCGTTTTTAACATTACTTTCGCGGCGGAAAAATAAAAAATGGATAGCGAGAAGTGATTGAGCAGAGGGGAAAACATAGGGTTGAAAAAAAAGAACGCTGTTGTGAGATAAAAATTAAGAAAGATAGAAAAAGTAAACGTTACAGAAAGAAAGAAAGCCTGTAGAAGAAATAGTAAAAAAACAAGTAAGGACATAAGATGGAAACTACAACCGAATAAGTGAAAAAAGAAGTAAAAAGAAAACGAAAACATAATTATAAGTAAAATTAAAATATAAGTTAAAAGATGAGAAATGTAAAGTTCGGTTGTAGCATGGGGTGGTAGGCAGGTAATCGGGAGGCCCCATAGGGGTGCAGAAACCGGTCAACTCGGCCGGCGTTGTTGATTCGGAGAATAAATTTCTAAATAAAATTCACGTCCGTATCAAGTTATTTTATGTCAATCATCTGTTTTTCGTATTCAATTAATTTCCGGTGGCTTTTTTTTGTTGTCGTGGTGAACGGGAAATTTTCTAAAATGACCCAATCGTTCGCAAGACGTAGTAGTGTTCGATACTTTCTGCGGAGGACTTACTAACCAATCCACTCTCCCTTCTGCAAATTGTTATAGATTCCTTTGGTAAATTGTAGTTTTTTTGGGTTTTCTGGTTTGTGTTTAAGACTGAGAAGTGACTGTTTTAGTGTTTTGGTTGTAATGGGGTTTGGATTCAATCACCGTTTTGACAAATTTGACTTGAAAGTTGTTTCTGAGAGAAAAATTGACCCAGTTTTATTTTGCTTCATCAGGTGAAGTCAATTAGTATTTAACATACCTATGTATTTTGTATGCACACATATATCCTCTATGTCGAAATGTAGGGGTGAGTATATTTAACTGTTACTAGGTAGTATAGTGTTTCGATAATTGACTCTTAATTTAATTTAATTGATGAGATTTCACTCTTGTATGTGAGGATCTAAACAAAGCATAGCGGGCAACATATGCGGAACCTCAACTGGCTTTTAACAATTCCGATTAATCGATGAATAAATTTACCTGCTTTGCGCGGTGCAGATATCGTTAAGAGAAACACATGTGTTGTCTGTGTTTCCACAAAGCAGAGTTTAATAATCCGAGAGATATTTTAATAAAGGGAATGAGATGCGAAGCTAATACATCGACAGATTTGCCGTGTTGGTTGGATATGTACTGAAGTGGAGCTTTCGCCTTTCATGAGCTACTAATCGATTTTGGCGCCCGACAGCAGGCTACGAGCATTCCGATCTGCATGTTAAATCAGTAAATTTATACTTCGCTTGCCTCACTGGCAGACTCTGCCGGATTTACAGTGGAATTAAATTCAAAAAACATGAAACAGTAACCGTGTACATCTAAACATGAACTCTAAATAAAACCTATCTACTTATTTGTATTAACATCATACATCTATCGAGATAGGTTGGTAGGACACCTTTTCAGGCATGAAGGGCTGGTCAGGAACATGTTAGAGGCAGAAACAGGAGTTAAGAGGAGTAGAGGTAGACCTAAGTTAGATTACCGTTCACAAATAGTTAATGATGTGGGATGTTCTAGTTTTAGTGAAATGCGAAGATTACCTTAGGATAGGATGCGTGTCCAACTAGTCTTAGGACTGACGAGCTTATGAGGACCTTGGACAAACGTTTTTAGTCTATCTCCAATCTCTCAGAGTCTTTCAGCATCTCTGAGAGCATCTCTCACAGTCTTTCACAGTCTCTCAGTTATTGTCTAGGTGTTTTTATGAATCTCTCACAGTCTCTGAGACTCGAACGATAAAATTGTTAATTCAGAGATTCGAGTCTCTCGTAGAAAGACTGGGATCTCTGAAATATGTTGAACTTGAAAATTTTAACCATGTCTATCGAGACACCACTTATTGAGAGATTCGAGTCTCTCGTTCAGAGACTGGATACGAAATGAAGATCTCTCTACAAGCGATTCGAGTCTCTCGTTCAGAGACGCTAAACAGGTTTTTTGACAGTCTCTCTCAGGGACACCGGAGAGACTCGATGAGAGACGGAGACTCGAGTCTCGCTTTCAGAGACTCTGAGAGACTGAACATTTTTATCTAGATGATCACCTATGGAAAGGAGTTAAACGGTTTTAGCTAGGTTTTTGATTATAATATAATGCAACCATCAAGAAATTGATTGAGAATGTCTTGTATTTGTTACCACAACTTCAAAGAACTCATTTTCGGTTTGGTTCTGTTTTCAGTAAAAGTTATTCATGAGCAATGTGAAAACGGAAAGCACTTGATTCAGAATTGTCCTTTGTTTCAAGCTGATGTGATAGTAATATTGGTAACATTCATTGAGTTTTGCCTGCATCTTTGGATTGGTTACCCCTTTTAAGCCAATTTATTGTATTAGATTTGTTGTTTCTTGCTTATACAAATTGAAGTGATACAAGAATCTATTGGGGAATTATGAAATATATTAAGTCTTAAGTTCGATTATTATGCTTTATCGATTCAATGAACGAATTACATTAAGATAGTTTTTTTTATATCACCATGATTGTTCAGCTGATAAAAATTAATCAAAGTATCCACTCAACTTTTATTAGCTACTGCATTGCATAATTTTCTCTTAACTCTAACAACGGCTGCATCATTTAAGCCGGAAGCTTACAGTCGTGACGGGAAGGTCAGGGGCCTTCTGCGATTGGCAGCTATTTGAAGTAAAAGTTTTTAAAACTATTAGGAACACTTTTAAGTTAATGATTTTAATTACATAATGCACTTTCATTTTAATTATGACCTTGTCATGCCTATTCAGTTTCATCTAGTATTTTAGGTATTTTATATATAGTTAATAAATAAGGGTTATAAATGAACTGGTCAAGTGCAGGTGGGATTCGCACACTGAGGTGCAGTAGGTGCTATTGAAACCTCTAAAACAGAAGTTCTTAATCCGAGGTAGAAGACTCTTCGGTTGCTTGTCTGAAAATGGAAAAATTGGAGAGGCGTGGGGTCATCAAATACTTATATTTATAAGCCTAAAATCGGTTCAACTTTTCTAGGTCGTATCAAACAGTCGGTTGATTTCCGAATTTAAGAAAAGTCGTACGAACACTGATGATATACCACGGGCAGGATACCCAACTGATGTCACAAAACTGTTGAAATGTTTGAGTATTTACGTAAAATCATGATAGAAGATCGCAGATTGAAGTTGAGTGAAATGGCTGAGATTATTGGGATGTCAGTTCAACGTGTTCACAATCTTTTTGGATCGTGGTTATCTTTTTTGATAACGCTGGGTCAAAAATTAAGCTGAAAGATTTCAACGGAAAAATTTGGCAGTGTATTATAAGAGAAATGTCAGCAAATTTTTGCATCAGTTTATATTTGTTGATGAAATGTGGGTCCATCATTATACTCCTGAAAATAAGCAACAGTCGAAGCAATGGGATAGACTAAGTGACTCAACTCTAAAAAAAAACAAAAAAGAAAGATTATGGGGTTTCTTTCTTGGGATTCGAAAGGAATTATCTTCGAATAACTGAATAACTACAGATAGCATAGTCATAGTTGGTAAGATCTATTGTGATCCAAGTCGCGATCCGTGTCTGACGGTTGTTTTATTTTGAAAGTATCTTTATTGATAATATAATAATCTTGAGAATGGTAGAATTATCAATGGTGAATAGAATGTAGAGGTATTACAGTATTTGGGCAATAAAATGAAGGAAAAACGATCTCATCAAGTGGAGAAAAGTATTTTGTTCCACTATGAAAATGCACCCCTTTATTTGTCAGTTGTTACAAGGCTAAAATAAACGACCTGAAGTTCAAATTGTTCCCTTATCCACCCTATTCACCAGATTTTGCCTCGACCGACTATCATCTGCTCCTAAGTTCAAAGAATGACTCGAAGATTTGTGAGCAACCACGGAGTTAATAATGATATCAATGAGTATTTTCAAGAGCTTGACAAATCGCTCTATAATGATGGTTAGACATCACTACCGCTACAAAAAAATGTATTAGATAGAACAGACAGACACACGAGGATCCTATAAAGGTTCCGTTTTTCATTCGGACGTACGGAACCCTAATCCGAAAACCAACTTAATTGTAGTTGAAAAAAAAACATGTTCTCCCATACATTCAAACTGCAAATGTATAAATTTGTACGCACAATATTGTTTTGCTGAACGATTTACCAAGTTATAAAATTTCAGGTACAGTAATTTCGGTGATAAGGGTGGGGGGATGGTCAATTTTCGTCTATTTTTTTAGATAACTTACAACTACTTATTTCAAGATTATAAAAAAATATATTTGAAATCCTTATCGAAATTTCAATTTAATCGGTTCATTAGATTTAGAGCAAATTGACTGTTACAGACGGACAGACAGACACATGAGTTCCGTTTTTTATTTGGACGCGCGGAACCTTAAAAAAGTAAGAGAATACAAAAAATGTCATTTTCTTTATTAGGCCGGAAAGTTTTCAAACTACCAACCTTATTGTACATAATTTGCAGCTTTTTAGGTAAATACGTCATTTTTGTGCTGGGCCTACTAATAAAATATTACTAAAACGCCAAAACGTTGATTTAATTCGGAAACAATTAAAAAAAATATATTTACGTTCTGCTTGCAAAGCTCCTTTCAATGATTATGTTTATAGTGTTTATAACTTTAAATAAGATTTGCGCCTCGAGGCTAAGGATATTATTTATAAATTTGAAATTGATATCTCATTGTCATTTGGTTTAGAAATTAGAAGCCTGACAGTGTAACGAACAGACAGCTTTGCCACAACTATCAAATACAAAATTAAGATCAAGGAGGATAATAAAAGAGTCTGTAGTAGTAAATAAACTAAATGGAATTCATACCTAGTTACTTTTTACTGACTTTTAAAAAAGCAGGCACTTGTTTCGTCCACTTTAATCGTGGATTTTATTAACGTGAGATTTGTCTTTTATGTCACTTTTTAACTAAAATATTTTTTTTTGCAGAAAATCAAAGGGAAGTGCACGTTAGTAGACGGTACAGAGGTTTCTTAAGAAAATGGTGAGTGATTATTTTATAAAGAAGATTTAATTATGTAAATTAGTTGATCAGTGACTGCGTTCTTGTTGACCATCATTTTAACGTATGTGAAAAACTATGGTATAGTCCAAGTTTTACAACAATCAAAAAGCGATGAAAGTCTTGTTTGTATCATTCATTGAAGTTATTACTATAACAGACTTGATATGAGTCGATTTACCAACTTTTAGACTAAAAAGTCATAGCAAATTTGCCTTAAGACAAACAATTTTTTATTGGAAGGTTTTCATGTTACACAATTTTCGGAAAAAAATATTGAAAATGATGTTCAAGAATTGATGGATTCTACTTTGAGAGTAACTACTGGTTTGATTATATTATTAAAAAAAAATGGAAAATATGTACACCACTACAGTTTTGTCAATAGTTATTAATACACTCCTACTGTTTTATAGAGTTAGCAATTTTAAGGCGTGCATTTACATAATATAATAGATAATATACACGAAGTTGAGTGATTAGTACAAGATCACATAATTGAGAATCTATTTACAATTTTATGCATTTCAAGCGATATTGCCAGTTTAAAAGCGAGATTAGATTACATTGGATTAAATTACATTTGAGTTCATTAGTTTCCGGTTAGATTAGGCTACGTTACTTTCATTTGTACGATAACACTTTGATTTTACATTTAATGTTATTTACCTATTTCTGGGAGGCATTAGTCATAAGTCTTATATATATAGATATATTATTATTCAAAGGGTTTTCTCCACCTTCAAACATGTAGTTCTACCCTAAAAAATAGTTTTTCGAAGGTAAAAAAGTTTTTAATTTTTATCTGAAGTCTCATTTCTAAACAATTACCTAAAATATTGAAAGCGGAAGTAAATTTCTGTGTTTTCGTAATGTTTATGTTTGACTCCACTGTGCGTTTACACGGTTGGTGCGTCGTCCTGGCGAGTGGTGGCAGTAGCTGAAAATTTGCTCAAATAATAATCTGATTGGTTGGACAAACATCGGAAACAGAGAGGGAATGGGATAATGCATTAACAAATAAAGTGATTGAAGATTAGCTGTCTGTGAAAAGCCCACATATCAATTCAAAATAAAAAGATAACTATAAAGTGATTAATAACAATATTTTTTTCGCTGTATGCGTCTGCTTGCTACTATTTCAGCTAAAAACAATATTTTATTATTATTTTTACATAAAATAAACCATAATTGACCCTTTCATTGATTATATTCCGAAATCTCGATGTCCTTTTTATGGATTTGTTAAATTTTGTTTTGGCAAGTAACTAAATTATGGAAATGAAAGAAATGCTAACTAATAAGTATTTATTTGTCAAAATAATATTTTTATTTAATTTTACTTCTGAGTATTGCTCCTATTCGCTCTTATTAGCGAACAGCGGCGACCGCCGAGGCCAGACGCACCAATTCTCGTACTGCGCTGGAATTCTAACCACGTGCTTTCTAACTAACTTAACCTAATTTAATTTCGTACTGTTAAATGGTAGCTAGCTATGCGTGCGCAATTTCCGTTGCATGTTAATATTTTACTCTTAACGTTCCATAAGAAGGATAACTTTGAAAAATGTAAACAAATCTCGAAAGTATCTGCTACAACAGAGGAGGCTGATAGTTTTAATCTTTGCCTTAAGTTCGGTCTAATTTATTAAGAAATAAAGATCTTTTAGGATTTCGAATTCAGAACATACTCTAATTTGGTCTCCAATTGCATAGTTAATGGTTCCATCATGTAGCAAAGTTTATGGCGAATTTTTTTATTTCGTATTTACCTACATATTCTTTGCCGATATTTATTTCTTAATAAATTAACCTAATTCTTTGACAAAAATCAGATATAATACTTTTCCAATCTACCGAATCTCGATCCTGAAAAAAGCTTGAGACAAAAATTACATTCATGTCTAAATGAAACATATTTTACTTACTAATATTTTCAAATATTTTATTATAACATAGGAAGTTTGAAAAGTGTACAAACCGACATAACATGTTTTAACAAAATGTACAAAGTATCTTCATTATGTCCTAACCCAATTCGGCTGTCATCCATCGAACATTTTTATTGATGTTTAAAAGTGGGTCATTTCGCGTGCGATATTCACCTTTGATGGTTGCCCGTCTTACGTTTGCGAGTTTAGTGCCTAAATTTTTGATGTTGTGAAGTTGCCGCATAATACAAGGTGCATAATAAAATACCTATAACTACTTATATACACGTTTTTTTATTTTTTATTTGCGAATACACAATAATGATTTACAAAAGCTTGCTTTGAGGATTACCACGTATTTACAAATGTGATTAATAAAACATTCTAAAAATACTAATTGGAATTATCTGACGGCGATTGTTAATCACTTATAAAATCTTGAAATAGGGATACGAAATAGGGATACATTATTTATTTGTGTTTCATCTATTTTGGCCATCCGTTTGAAGAATATTTAGAGAAAGCACATGCATACTAAGCCGTTGGTTATCGACATTTGTGATGAGCAAAACAAGTGTGTCGCGATCTAAGTGTCGGTCTTGGTTTTGCTCAAATACTTTTAGTTTCGGCCTTGGTCTAGGTCTTGCTGATATAGTCTTGTTAAGTTTTGGTTTTGCTCATTTAATCTGATACGTTTTTTTTTTAATAATTCTTCTAAGCACAGATTTTTCTATTTACCGACTCAATAATTGACTTAAATGCTGAAATTTCCTGTCATACATGCGAGCTTGTTATGACTTTTAAAGAAAATAGTGTTGATAGTTGTCAAAGTTATGAAAACTCGAGAACTTGCTCTTCCTCCGGTGCATAACTTGACCCATCCTCTAACGCACTGACGTTTTAGTGAACAAAATTGTACAAGGTACTTGAAAGAAGTAAAAAATATCGTAAAAAAATTAGTTTGCCTTTATATTTCAAGTAGGTGTTATCTAGACACACGAACAAAGAAGACTCACTTCGAGGACGTTCTTGTAGATCTCATATTTCAAACAGTTGTTTTATATTTAATGTTCAAATCTAGTAAAGCAAACTGAAAATTTCAAATACTAAAGTTGCTTCAAATAGTTATACTCATAAATACACCGGAAATAATAATTTTTCGTTTAGTCTTGGGTATTTGGTTTTGGTCTTGCAAATTCAGTCTTGGTTTTAGTCTTGGTATTGTTAGTATAAAGACAGTTTTGATATTAGATTAAGATTAAGACTGCAAGACCATGATCAGTTTTGCTCAAAACTAATGGACATCAAAATCGATAAAAATTTTGGTCATTTTAGTAAAAACGATTGGACATGCATTTGAATCTCTACATCTTTTGCAATACGTTGCTATAAAAACACCCTCAAAACCTATTCTTTCAAATTACCTAAACACATTTCAGAAGTTTTAGTGCTGAGTCAAAACTCTTGGTTACCATTTTCTCCATAAATACGTATACTGCACCGTCCTATAGTACCTACATGTTTTGCGTTACGTTTTTAAAATATTGCAGTTGAAAAGATAGTAATTAGAGTTCTTGTATGAATTACATATCATAAGAAAAATAAAATTTAAACTAGAACGTAAACGAAAATTTTATTGTGTCTTAAGACTGGTTGGACAGGCACCTTCATTCTTTCCTATCATGAGCTAATCTTCGCATTTCCCTGAAACTAGAACAACTCACATCCTTAACTATTTGCGAAAAGTAATCTAATATAGGTCTACCTCTACCCCTCCTAACTCTTGTTTCTGTCTCTAATGTATCTGACTAGACCTTCATGCCTGAGAAGGTGTCCTACTAACCTATCTCGCCTATTTCTTATTAACTTTCATAGAGTCCTCAGTTCGCTTATTCTTTCTAATACCTCTTCATTTCTAACCTTCTCTATCCACGGTATTCTCACCATTGTAACACCACATTTCGAAAGTTTCTAACCTTTTCTTTTCCGCAGCGCCCACCGTCTATGTTTCTTACCCGTACAGCGCCGCGCTCCAAACATACACCTTTAACAATCTTTTTCGAATTTCTAAATTAACCGTTTGCGAGCGTAGAAGTAACTTCTTTTAATTGAAGACGACTCGACCCTGCGCTATCCTCTGCTTGATATTCCTACTACTCCTTCCGTTCTGACATATCTGACTTCCTAGATACCTAAAATCAGCTATTCTTCTAATTTTTCTCTCTCCTATCTTTATATTCGCTCTTTCCCTACTTTTTCTTCCCTTGCATACCAGTATTTTTGTTTTACTTTTATTATTTTCATAAATTACTGTTTTGTCAATACCGCTTCCATTTTATTTAAAGCTAATTCTAACTCCTTGCTAGATGCTAATACTACTATATCATCTGCAAATCTAAGTAAACTAATCTTTTGCCCCTGTATATCTATGAATTCGTATTTATCTACTCTTTTAGATTTTTGAAGTATTTCTGACGGTTTCATGAAAATTCATTATATTACCCCTTTGTAGTTGGTTCATATTAATCGCCTTTCATTTTAAAATGGAACGTGTACACGAAACTGTGTGATGAAGGATACGTCTATAATTTTCAGTAATCATGTTACATTTGTGTGAATATATTTATATTTGAGAAAAAAGAAAGTTCAAGAACTTTATATTTTCGGTCATTTACTTTGAAATCACGTCTTGTGTACATTTAATATATCTAAAATAACAAGTTTTATTACTTAGTAGTTGTTGGAGTTAATTAAATTCTGCTACTTTCACCGTTTAATGTGTACAATTAAACAAATTAAGTCTATGATAATCTTAAACGTGAGAATCTTGAGACGAAACGCAATTGTAAATTAAGTTCTTGTGATGTATGGAGGTAATCTTCCAGACAAGTCAGTCAAGCAGAGTATAAAATCTCTCTTTCATCGTTAGTTGACCTACTTCTTGGCAAAATCTTGACGACTTCTTTCAGGTCGCAAAGAACGTCAATAGATACAGTATTCCCGACCGAGTAAACTATAAAAAGGACTCATGCAACGTTGTGTAACTGGACCAAAATTCGAAAAGTGAGCGCGAAATCGAATTAGTTTTTTTTCAATAGCATCAAATTATGCAATTTGAAATTAAGTTAGTTTCTAGGGACAAAAGACTGAAACTACAGTCGGAACTAAACCAAAAGACAAAGATGAAATCTATGTTTAAATCTATTCGTGTGTGAAACGACATACGTACAGTTGGGACTATCAAAATTGGCAAAGTCCGCAGTGAATTATTTGTAAGAATGGATGTATACTTCGTTTACTTTCTGGAGCGATGTGACCTTCAGTTTGACCGGCGCAAAGTAGAAAAGAACAGCACTAGGCCAGAAGAAGAAGTAGACAACTCTCGGCCAAACTCTTAACCGGGGAGGAGCGTATAATCCGTACAGTACTGCACGGAAAAATTGACCATTTTATCCACTACAATTGCATTGAAAAATTAATTGTTTTAGTTTTCGATTAATGAATATTATAATTTTATAAAGCTTTCTAATGACCAAGTTTAAGAAAGATTGTGCTGTTTTTCGATTGGAAAAAAATAATAACATTATGTATGTGATAGGGCATTTGGTTTTTTTTTTGAAAAAACAAATTAGTCCAGTAACAATAAGGAAATGCCTCCGAATTCTATCAGATTTTAATAAAAATTCAACATACAACAACGATATCTCAGGAAATATTCATCATAGAAAACCCTAAAAACAAGCAAAATTTTATGCAAATACATTTTTTGATATATTACATCGTTTTTTACATCAATGAGTATTTTCAAGAGCTTGACAAATCGCTCTATAATGATGGTTAGACATCACTACCGCTACAAAAAAATGTATTAGATAGAACAGACAGACACACGAGGATCCTATAAAGGTTCCGTTTTTCATTCGGACGTACGGAACCCTAATCCGAAAACCAACTTAATTGTAGTTGAAAAAAAAACATGTTCTCCCATACATTCAAACTGCAAATGTATAAATTTGTACGCACAATATTGTTTTGCTGAACGATTTACCAAGTTATAAAATTTCAGGTACAGTAATTTCGGTGATAAGGGTGGGGGGATGGTCAATTTTCGTCTATTTTTTTAGATAACTTACAACTACTTATTTCAAGATTATAAAAAAATATATTTGAAATCCTTATCGAAATTTCAATTTAATCGGTTCATTAGATTTAGAGCAAATTGACTGTTACAGACGGACAGACAGACACATGAGTTCCGTTTTTTATTTGGACNTTTTACCTATTGGAGAAAAAAGGAAATTTTTTCAGAAATTTCGAAATTTCTGTCTAATGTATATCAAACTTATTTTTAAAAATAAACATTCTAAAGCATTCAAACTCCTAGAATACCTTGTTAGTACCCTAATGAAGCTAATTGTACATTTACAGTTTTTCAGTTCTTACCGTATAAAGTCAATAGTGTTATTGTTGATTTTCTTTGGAAAAAGACAACCGTATTGGTTGTACTGTAACTCCATTATTATTGATGCAAATGACTTCTACTGGAACTTATTTTTAAGATCTTTTTAAGCACTATAAATAAGGATATTTGAGGTTTTCTTCAAAAATCCATCGTTTTTCTGTTATTTAATGTCGAAAGACTCGAATTCAGTTTTTGGTGATAAAACATCATCTTTAACGATTCATATCTCTAGTTTTATTTAATATCCATCATCATAAGGTCGTCAATCCTTAGATTTAATGTACTGTAACAAAAAAAAACTAATCGATTCGCTATTTGAAAAGCTTCATTTTTGCTTCAGTAGAGTTTGTCTTCTAAAAACACACGGTTCTTACGTTATTCGTAAACACGCATTTTTTTGATGAACTAACAGTTACGAATTACTGGGAAAGCATTGGTTTATATAAAAAAATGTATAGGTTATTTTTGTTTAGAATTTATCTCGCTATCGATTTCTGCACTTATTTTAATGGTGTTAATTTTCACCTCCTAAAGTGGGTGGAAACCACCCCTAAGGTAAAAGCACCTCGGTATTATATAATTTCTGATTCTTGAGCTTTTCTCTACTTAATTTTCAAATCTCACGTCAATCGGGTTTGCCCGAATGCATTCGAAGCCAAAAAATTGAAATTAATTGAATGACGTCTCTCAATTAATCAAATTCCCAATTTTCAAAATCAGTTTAGAGACCTAATCAACTCTTAGTTTTTTCGACACCAACAACGTGCCCTTGTATTAATTATATGCATATATTTTTCGCAATTAACATAGTAATCATAAGATAATTTTTTTAGTAGCTCAGCCACTGTGACTTGCCTAAATTGATTTCCCGAAGGTCACCAGGATCGGTAACACGGCTATCCTGGGACAGGAGCGTCCTTGCTCCATATCACTGTCTGAAATTGTAAAAACGTGCACAGATCTTTCTGTTATTAAGGAAAGCAACCAAGCAATTTACTAAAGAGTTAAACGTTAAACTGCAGTAGATTTTAAATAACTGTTGGAATTACAATGCTGGAGTGCTTCAGCACTTATTGGTCTTTTATAGGTGGAAATTTACGTCATCTCGAAAAGCCATAATCATTTAACAAGTCTAATTTAAATGTGGTTTCTGATGTTAAAAAGGTCCCCCACCTCGATAGTGTACAAAGCAAAAACTTCATTGTTTCAGTTTCAGAAATATTCTGAGGAAATATGAGATCCGTTTTCACTCGAATTTTGTAATTGGTTGTACACGCACCTTCACTCCTTCCTATCCTGAGCTAATCTTCGTATTTCCGTAAAACTAGAACATCCCACATCCTTAACTATTTGTGAACAGTAATCTAATCTAGGTCTACCTCTACTCCTCTTAACTCCTGTTACTGCCTCTAGTATGTCTGTGACTAAACCTTCATGCTTGAGAAGGTGTCCTACTAACCTATCTTGCCTATTTTTTATTGACTTCCATAGAGTCATCTGTTCTCCTATTCTTTCTAATACCTCTTCACTTCTAACCTTTTTTATCAACGGTGTTCTCATCATTCGCCTGTAACACCACATTTCGAACGCTTCTAACCTTTTCTTTTCCATAGAGTCTACCATCTATGTTTCGCACCCGTACAACGTCGTCATGTCAAAATTGAGATTATTACAAGCCACGTAATAAATTCTACTATTCCTACGGCAAATTCAGTTATTTATAATCGAAAATTGTAATTTTTGCGTTATCATAAAAATTTAGTTTTCTTTGTATTTGTTCGATTCATAATGGAACAATCGGTGTATATACATCAAGCAAGAACAATTTTTAAATATTGTATGTAATAATTAGTTAAAAGAACCGTTTTACATACTGTTAAGATAAGTCAGAAACGAATTGGGAGCTAACTTTGATAGTGACTTGTATGGGTCGATAAACATCACAAGAGCAGCATCTAAAATTCAATTACGATTTTACAATTTAGTTGCGAAGTTTGAATTTCGTAAAATTTTAATGATGCTTTCTGGACTGGCACGTTCCTTCACGATTGTTCCTTCATACTTGTAAAATTTGCTCAAATCGATTTTGACGTAATGTCATCGTTACAATAAACGCCAAGTTTTAATTAGTTGATTACTCAACGCTGCTATTTAGGCACATTTAAAATAGTAATTCTACAATTTATATTAATGTATAGAAAAGGAAATTGAGTATGAGAAAGGAACAGTAGATAAGAAAGGGTAGTAAAGGGTTAATGAAAGGAATACTTTTAGAAATTAGCATATGAGATATGATCAATCAATGAAACCTAAAAATCGACGAAACTTCTTAATTCTAAGTAACAGCTCCAATTTTGATCATTTCTTTTAAATACGTGTTTTTTTAATATTATTCAACATTCACATTTCAGGAAAATATTTTTTATATTGTTTAAACAATAATAACTAAATTCACGGGAATATTTATGAACATGTCTATTGTTTTTATTGAAAATTTAGTATCAACAATGTCTCCCGGAGTTGTGGTTAATAATTTTTTATATTGTTTAAACAACAATAGCAACATTTACGAAAGTGAATGCCAATGAAATTGCTGTAGATCTAAATTTAATAAAATATGTTTATTGTTTAAAAATTATAAAAAAAATCCTGAAATTGAGATATTTCTGACTGAATAGGTACTATTAAAAAACATGCATTAAAAAAATGATCAAAATCGGAGTTGTTAATGAGAATTAAGAAATTAAAGCCTTCATTGATTCGACTACGAAGGACTCAAGAATAAATGTATGTTTAGATTTGTTTAAATATCGGTAGCGTACCAAGAAAAAGATAGCAAAACCTCAGTTTTAAACAAAAGACGTTCATTAATTAAATTAAAACATCGTAATTTTTACACTTTCACAAAAAATTAACAATTATTACTTTTAGTGTAGAAATATCTACATCATTGATCAATGAAATGTACGAGATGTTGAATATAAAATTCAAAACTGTTACTTCAAAAAGTAAATGTAAAATTAGAATTGCTATGTAAAAAAAATTCTAATAATAAACATTTATTTATTATATTAACCTGCTATGAAATATTCAGAATTGACATAGTCCGTAATAAAACTGTCGTTTTTTCGTTAACTTGGTTATTAGAAAGCTGTACAAAATTATAATATTGATTAATAGAAAACTAAAACAAATAACTTTTTTTTAATTAGAAGCAGCCAGTAAAAACAGAAATGTTCTTTTATTTTTAATATGTGCGTATAGTTGGGGCGTTCAAAATTGGCATAGTCTGCAACAAAACTGTCGCATTTATTTTCTTCTGCCGACTTAGTAACTAGACTGGAACGGTTGCTGACAGAACACCTACTTTTACTCACGACAGACGTTGTAGACAGGAAAGAGATGTCAGATAGGAATTGCAGCGGACACTAATAAAGAAAAGGGAATAACATTACATCAATTAATGTGTAATAGAAAGAGATGCAGACAAGTAGAATTTGAGCATGTTGCCAGCATCGTACTATAAATAAAGTTCAATATTCTTAGGAATTTAGGAAAGCAAAGATGTTTTTTAAAAATATAATTCTAACCAATCAGTTATAAAGCCGACCCTTATATTTAGCGTACCTAAGTAACCTCTAACTGCTGCACCACTTACTATTATTCAGTTACCTCTTTTCACTTAGTCTATACTACTCATGAAGCATTTCGTAACTTACTATGAGTGTGTTCAAAACGCAGTTAATAACTACAGTTCCAAGTGGAAACAAGAAAAAACATACATCTATTCTCACAGATAATTTATTGCGATCTATGCCAGTTTTGATGGTCTCAACTATAGACTAGAAATCACATTTCAAAACAGACGATCATATATTGTTTGTATTATTGAAGGGAGTTTCAAATACAGAAACTACACATACCTATTACATTGACTTTCTCTTTAGTACTTATAAGAATTCCATATATTTTATCGTCTTTTTAGAAACAGATGTTTTTTTTTCTGTTTCTCGTTTATATCGCTTTTGCCAACAGTGCCACTGGGGTAGAAAATTGGAACGCAACGTAACTATGTAGCAATAAAATGCTTCATCTTTAAAGCAAAGAGAGTAGAAAATCCAATAACCGCTTTTGTGAAGATTTATCTGCACAGGTACTCGTCTTAAAGAATTGTAATTTACGTTAGAAAATAACTTAGAATCTGTAATATATTGTTACAATCGAATCTTTATTGGTCTTCTGCTATCGTTTCCCTACTTGTTCTATACAACAACATTCTTAGTAAATTCTAACAACGATTACACACAGGAGTAGTTGAAAGACCATTAACCTTATACTTCAAAAAGGGTTTGTTTGTAATACAGTAACAGCTCTTTATTCGCGGGGTACACGTTCCATAAATATGCCGCGAATATACAAACCGTGGGTATGGAATGGTAATTAGTATGGAATCATAAGAGATACGTTCTACGGTTCCAAAATAAAACCAATATGTATCAGAATAAAATCAATTTATTGAGAAATTCGGAATTAAAATTAATCGTTATTTAGGTTTATAAGCTTTAGGCAAGGGTTTAAAAAATTTAGTGTTTTTTCTTGTTTTGAATTTTGAAATTAGCCCACTCGGTTACATCTTTTATAAAAGTCGCCTCGGCACGAGCCAACAGTACTTAAAAGATGCCGATACGTTGAAAAATAACATCGAATCCTTTTTCTGTTTACTCAGTTACATCTTTTATATTTTATAAAAGCTGCCTCCGCATGTACCAACAGTACATACTCAAAAGATGCCGGATGATACATTAAGGGGATTCAGTAGTACACGCGCTGTAGACTAAAAACATGCTTATCGGTTCTAGATATCATGAGTTTAATGTTTGGAACAAATGTTTGAAATTTTGTGGTAAGCTAGATAAAGCATTGTTCTAAAGCCTGTCGAAGGCCATTTTTCGATTTTTTAATGTCTATTAAAAATACGTGTCCTACAAGAAGCATCAATTTTAAGTATTTGTAAAAACTTTCAATGACCATATTATTGAAAACCAAAAACATACCGAGTTAGTGCGAAACTATGTCTGTTACCATACAAAAAACACATATTTATCGCGCAGCGGTCTATTGGAGTGAATCTCCTTAATAAATGACACCGAATCGTTTTCTGTTTACCGATTGTATCCGCGAATAATAAAATTTTTAGCCGCGAATACAGAAATAATGAAAACGCGAATAAGGAACTTTTATATGTGAATATGATAAACGTCAAGATGTATGCTTGATAAAGAACAAAAACTTTTGCACGTGTTTTATGATGTTGTTACAGGGAACAGTGATGCGAACGCAGGACAGGACTAATTCCGTCGAATGAGTATTCATACTGAAAAATGCAAATACAAATCGGTTGGCATGTTTACAGACAAAACTGAAAGGTTTCCGTTACATTTGCGAATTGCGAATATGTTGTTGTTATTTTTTATCTGCTTCGTGTTTTTGATCTTTTCTAAACTTCTAACTTTAAATTACTTATCTCAATAAATAACTTATCTCAAAAAATATTCCTTGTATAAATAGTGGAGCTCAATTTCACGAAAATACCGAAGCAGTTGAATGAAATACAATATCCACCAAAATGAATCTGTGACACAACTTATGATACATAAAGCTCTTGCAACTACTAAATGTGGATCGATCGATTTCAATTTATTTCCATTGGTTTCCATCAGTACGCCATGGTAATAAGCAGCAAATATTATTAGGTGACCTTATGCGCCTTATATTTTGTACTTTAGCTTCCCTTTACAGAACAACATTGGTTTGATCGGTGATTTGGCGAAACTGCGTATAGCGTGCTGATGAGAACTAATAAGTTCGAAATCGTGAACCAAGTTTGGTAGTTTCAATAAATTACTGACTAAATGAAACCCAGTGTTTTGTCAGTTGAATGACCTTAGGTTAGGCTAGACCATTAGGTTATATTAATGTCACCCCTGCGGGAGGCTTTGTCACCATTAACATGGTCTGAGGTCTAACGTTATTTATCATAATGACGTGACGATCACGCGCAGTAGTTTTTGTTTTGTATTAAGTGACAGCTAATACTATTTGCGAACCGATCTTTTTGAGCTAACTTCGTTTAACAATATTAGAGGACAGTTGCCTAATTTCGGATAGGTACTGTGTATTATCTCAAAGCCGGTGAATAGTCTTTTGTAAACGAATCCACAAAACGAAAGGTCTCTAACATAAAGCGATCCTGTATGAAGCACTCAGTTTGGTTATTTTTTTGTTTTCGTGGAGAACAGGAAATCTTCATAAGACACCCGGCTGCCCGTGCGACCGGGTAGTGTCGGAGTCATCCCGGAGGACGCTTACCGACTAAAACCTCTCCCCCTCAGTTCGGTTATTCATTGGTAGGTTGCGCCATAAAACTGTGGCTTTAATTGTGAGCCAGAGTCACAGTTAGAGTTTCTTGTTTCTCCTCTTGCCGGTTTAACTCATCCCCTATACATGTTTAGTGATAGAACATTACTTGGTAGCACTAAACTGTTTGGAAGCGACAAAAATTAAGTTTGTGTGTGTGATTTTTACTTTGAAAAACAGATTCCCAATTTTGGTTAGGGTATCCAATTTAAGAAATATAGGTAATCTATATACTGTTTATTTTGATTTACATATATATATATATATCATAATGTCGTCAGTCATAAGACTGGTTGGACACGCACCTCCACTTTTTCCCATCCTGAGTTAATCTTCGCATTTCCCTAAAACTAGAACAATCCACATCCTTAACTATTTGCGAACAATAATCTAATCTATTAGGTCTACCTCTATCCCCCCTGACTCCCGTTTCTGCCTCTAATATGTCTCATATGTCTAAATAATGACTTGTGTGAGTACTCTGAAAGTTTAACTTCAGTCACTAACATAATTATAAGGTAGTCAGTCCTAAGACTGGTTGTACGCCCACTTCCTCTCTTTCCTATACTGACCTAATCTTCGCATTTCCCCAAAACTAGAACAACCCACGTCCTTAACTATTTACGAACAGTAATCTAATCTAGGTCTACCTCTACTCCTTTTGACTCCTGTTTCTGCCTCTAATATGTCTGACTAGACCTTCATGCCTGAGAAGGTGTCCTGCTAACCTATCTCACTTATTTCTTATTGATTTCCATAAAGTCCTCTGTTTTGCTATTCTTACTAATACCTCTTCATTTCTAACCTTCTCTATCCACGGTATCCTCATCATTCGCCTGTAACACCACATTTCGAACACTTCTAACCTATTTCTTCCGCCGCAATTTTGAGATTTGGTTCGTGAGTTTCAGAGTTCATTCGTAGGGAGCATTATTTTTTTCCGATTTACTGGTATTTCAACTTACTAAATAATGTAGAAGTTATTAATTTTCTACTGCAATAGAACATCGAGTACTCTTCTGTTTTAAAAAAGTACCTGGAGTATATAGAAATAATTATATGTATCTACTTTAAAATCACTGTGTATTAGTATTGTACATTTTCTGTACATTTCTTAACTCTTATCTTACACTTTCGGTCTTTTTGCCTCTTTGCTTTATAATAGTGACTTTGGCAACTATCCAACAGTTGCTTTAGAAACATTTTTCGTCGATAAAGCAAGCAGCATCTCTTTGAAGATGATCATACTTGAGAACCATGAATAAAACCTTTGCTAAGTATTAAACTTCTAAATTGTGAATTAAAATTTAAATATTGTGTTGCAACTGTACATATCTATCAGGACCATTTCACATTGTACAAAGTCAGAATAGCTTTCCCCCAGGATTCAGCATAGCATCAAGAGTTTACACAATATTATTTAAATGTTTAAAAAATAAATTTCAAAGATAAATGTTTGTTTGCCATACAATACTTAACATTACATTTCAGAATATTTTGTATAATATTTAAAAATGTAATCAAAATGTAAGATCAGGGTTCAATTATTTTTTTTACAAGGGGAATTATCGTGACACTTCGAATTATATGTATTTTACATTAGTTTATTGACACTTACATTTTTATTTGTACTAAATTTATAAAATTTCATTAAAAAATTATACTATATTNNATATTTATAACATTAGAAACGAAATGTACTTCCAAGTACGCTTTATAGTAATTAAAAATTTATTTTTCAAATTTAAATAAAGTATTATAATACGGAAATATATATCCCCCAATGGTTTAAAAGTAAATTACAACAAGAAATGAGAATACAGAATAAACATAAAAAAAACATGTTTTTAAAATAATTTTTCTCATTATTTGATTCGAGGTTATATTCTTTTGTTCTTAGCTGATACGGTACTTACCGCCTTAAATAAGTTGACGTTTGTCACAATTTTAATACTTCCTAACTTAGTTTCCTTCAGATACAGGAAGTTCTTTATAAATGTTGTTCAGAAGTGTATAGCTACTTAATCTCCTGTTTCCTGTTTATTATAAATATATTTTTAAGTTAGGTAGATAAACATTTATCCTATGTTAGTTTTTCTTTATTGCTTCTAATTGTCACAATTAGCGATAATTTTGGATTAACAATTTACATTACACATTTATGTGTAAGCCAGGTATAAGAACTTAAAATTTGTTCGTTAATTTTCGTATTACAAAACAAAGTGTTTCTGCTAATTTTCCCGTTGAAATATGTACTTGTAAATACGATAACTGCAAAGTTCCGTATGTTATTGAATAATTAGTCGATACTCCATTTCAATAGTGTAGTTATACACATTTACAAAAAGTAAATTCAATTTGTCGTTTATCAAGTTTCTTCTTCATTATTTTTTTTTGCTGCTCTTCCATTTTTCCTGTCGGCATTGTCAAATTCACTCTCAAACGAGTTTTACTGCAAGGAAAATTACTCCAATGTCATTGATAAGTTCACTCCTGATATGTTCCTGGTAGACTAGGGTGGGTAACAGTTCCCCCTTCTCCCAAAATATTTTATTAAGTAACATTTTCACATTTCAAATTTTTCATTTTCCCGGTAACGATTTCCGGTTGGGCTGGTTTAGACCACTCAATTTTGGGGTTTGTCTGTCCTGGTGTAAGTTCTCGTAAGGTTTCCTTGGATCACTTAGGTAAATGCTGGAGCAGTAATAATATTCCACAGGTTTTTCTCTTCATTTCGTCCGTTTCATTTAGCTTACCCCTACCGCCAGCATTAGTAGCTGCACCTGGAATGAAACACTCAAAAGTTTTTTTCTGAGGAAGAAGCTAAATTATTGTTCCTTTTCGAACAGTGGTATAATCTATGTCTTAGGGAGTGAATTTGACTGCAATCTTTTTCACATTCGGGTAAATTATATCATTAAAGGGGGTGAATTTGGTTCTGTCTTTTTTTTCATACAGCAGTAGACCATTAAAAAGGAAATTGTTGATGTTGAAGATGAATTGTGTGACTGAAGTCCTATAACATAAAATTGCTCTGTTTATAACTTTCCGAGAATGGTTTAAAAGTTAGAAGGATTGTGAGATTCTCTTAATTATCAAAGATAATAGCGTTTAATCGTTTTACCGTATTTCCGTTATACATATAGGTGATGAGTTAACCAAACAAACTTTATACAAAAGGAAAAATTTATGCCCAAAAGATGCACGTCAAGATTAGGTAACTATTTCTTTACTAATTTACAGTAGTTTCTACAACTAGTTATGCAATTATTAAACCTGTTAGGTCTACTGCGAATATCTGCCTATCGTGGAAGCTGTATGCCACTGAATTTCATTAATTTGATTGCATTTTCTTTCCCTTGTGATTTATGTACCAATAAATAGAATGAATGATGGGATTGACGTGTAAGAAGACAAGCAAATTTAGTTTGGGTTTACGTATCCTTTGACAACATCAGTAGTTTGTTCCTGTATCTAATAGTTCAGCACCTTTACTAACCTAACATGCTCTTTTAAGCACATACATAGCCCTCCACTTTTGATGAGGGGTTTTAACTTATTAAAAAAATGGTAAAGGTCTAGATGATGGCCCTCACCCCCGAGCGGTGTGGGGGTGGGGGGTGATCGAAAGAGGAGGTCTCCCCCACCACTGTACCATAAAAAGTTCGTAGCGGTCTCACTCCCATAAAAAGTTATGGGGGTTCAAAGTTAATAAGCAAATTTTTATACATTTCTAGGCATGTAAATATTTATATAGTCATTCTTGAACAATATTCAAAGGTAAAACTAATGAAAAGTACATAAAAATATTGAGAAAGTTATATAAAACATTATTTAAATATCTTTATCAATAGGGTAGGTTAGGTTAGGTTATCGGGTTTTGTTGAAGTGACCACCCTCTTTCGATCCCCCACCTNTAGGTTTCTTCTCTTTCTTCTTTCAAACGATCTTCTGTTTTTTCGATCCCCCACCTCCACCCGCTTGAAAATATTTTTTTATTGAATTTTATTTGAATTATAGTGTAGGAAAATTGTCAAAATAATTAACTTTCAACCGCCATAACTTTTTATGGGGGTGAGACCACCGCAAATTTTTTATGGGGTTTTACTCAGGTGACCACCCTCTTTTGATTCCTCCCATCATCTAACCCCCATTACTTTTTGTGGGGGTGAGACTGCCACGAACTTTTTATGGTACAGTGCTAGGGAAGACCTTATCTTTCGATCCCCCACCCCCACCCCTTCCGGTGGTAGGGGCCATGCTCTAGACGTTTACCAAAAAAATTTGAGGTTAATAATTTTAATTAATCGCTGCTGTGTAGAATTACATAGGTATATATGCTGCACGTAATTACATATTTTGTGGAAGCCAATGCGAAACAGTATAGGTGGTAATTTAAATTATTGAAATGTGGGAATTAATTTAGAAATTCATACGTTTTATTTTTTTATTCAGTTACTATCAATGGTGGTTATATGGTGATTACATAAGATTTGTTTTATTGGCTAAATGGTCGTTAAAGCTTAATACTCACTACATATCCGTTCCTAATCTATCTTATTTTACGAGTAAAACCATTTTTCTGGATTTAATAAACAAACGGACAATAAATTTTACTCGCAACAGACAATGTTCTATGTTTGAATAGGAAACATTTGTTACTTTTCATATTCTCAGTCGGAAGAAACAATTTTCACTTTGTTTGCTAGGTGTTCTCTGTCTACAATTTATTACTTAATAGAACTGTGTTCGCGAAAAGAAAAGCGTTTTATTTTTTTTGTCTACATCGTAAACGATTATGGCTACTTAGGTATAGTCCTTTTTTCATTTTCCTCGTTTTTCCGTATTACATACATCGACTGTAATATTTTTCCCTGCATCAACATCCAACCCCCATATTTCTTGCGGATAGGATTTCGGGACGTCGAAAAAATATGAACCTTTTATTTTACATCAGTTTCTTTAGCTTTAAATTATGCTGAAAACCCATGAATATCTGGGTTACGTTTAATACGTATAAATGTTGAGGAATTCGGTGGCTACGTTCCATTTTTATTTTGTTTTCTATGTATTTTTTTAAGGGTAACAGTTTTTAAAATTACATTGTTAATGTTTAAAGCACTTTAGATGTGTAACCACTAAACGCGATTGATGTAGTTGAACAGCAATCTAGAGGATACAACATTCCTTAAACATCTTCATTCACTTTTTTTATATACATAATTTAATACAAATGGGTAGAAATGTTAATAATGTAACATATTTTCTCCTACAATTCTGTTCATTTAAACAAGTGTTATACGTATACTCGTTTTTTGACACAATAACGCACTACAGTGGAATTCGTTTATTATAACTCCGCCTATATTGACTAACCGCTTAATATGAAGTAACTGTAGTGTTAAGTTTGGTTTTCATATTAAATTCTCTATAGGAAAATATAAGAACAAAGGCTTCCACGGCCGGAATCCATAGTAAAATGCAGATTCGGGCTATAGGGCCGTGGTCTAAGTGAACCATTCAGTCCAGACGTTTCGTCAGCTACTGCGGCTGACATCTTCAGTGGTAGTGCTGCGTTGACAACGTGAACGTAGATTGTATCTCGATGTCTCGACGCTGTCGGTTCACTTAGACCACGGCCCTATAGCCCGAATCTGCATTCTCTATAGGAAAGTTTGGATATAATGACTCCGTTTAAAATGACATATCGTTTATTATGACTGATTCTCAAATGATTAATAATAACATTTTCGCTTATTTTTCTGACCCTTATGTATATTGATATTACAATTCATCGTTCTTTTTCTTTTTCTGTTAATAAATATGTACAATTTGTAGTTTTTCTCTCTATTAAACTAAATAACTAACCAAAATAGAAAGTTGTTTATTTTCTAAGACTATGCTTTGTATAACGCCCGCTTAGTATGACGTGTTTGTCATTTCCCTTCGATGTCATTATAA
>NW_020438974.1:137847-148463 GCF_000699045.2 Agrilus planipennis | reverse complement strand
TCTAATATTAATTGCATCGGTATTAGAAATGATAGAACTGTATGGAAATCAATAAAAAAATAGGCGAGATAGGTTGGAAGGACACCTTCTCAGGCATGAACGCTTACTCAGAGACATATTAGATGCAGAAACAGGAGTTAAGAGGAGTAGAGGTAGACCTAGATTAAATTACTGTTCGCAAATGGCTAAGGATGTGGGATTTTCTAGTTTTAGGGAAATGCGAGGATTAGGTGAGGATAGGAAGGAGTGGAGATACGTGTCCAACCAGTCTTAGGACTGACAACCTTATGATAATGATGATGATGAATGTATTCTAATTTTTGAGGATTAATTTTCCATTTGGCTTGTTCTACGTTGTTGTGAAAGTAATAGTAATTTTGCTCATCACTAATTTAAAACACACTTATTTCATAAATGCCCGAAATACACGTGACGTAGTTCGCGAGGAAAGGTATTACTTTCAACCCTATATTTTAAAAGAAATAATACGTTGGATAATTTAAGTGGCTTTTGTAACGTGTTTTTGTTTCTACGTCTTACCGAGTGGCGCCACGCTTAAGCACATCCAGAGCAAACCCTGCCTGGATTTTAATTAAGGGTTAGTGCGAAATTGTTTAACTCTAATTTAAGCGGAATGATTAATTATTTGCAACATATCTATTATGAGCTTCGTATTCAACATAATTTACTTTATGCTGAATCATCGTTCATTATTCTTTGCTGTAACACGATAATTAATCGACCGCTAAGTTGTTCTGCTGCTGATATTACAGAAATTTTTGACATTGCAATAAACGCTTTTTAAATGCCTACAAATAAATCGTTTTTGTGGTAAACATTAATTCTAGAGATTATTTGTGATTATGTAAAACGCTGAAATCCTTGGAATTATAATGCGATTACGTTCTTCAGTCTTTTCCAAGAACAGTCGTTATTATCAATACGATTTTTATATAATCTCTTATGTAGGACAACTAATTTTTTGAATGTCCAAATATGGTAGCAATTTCGAATAACAAAATTCAATAAAAAAATCAGGAAAAAGTCTTCTAATATATNTCTTATTACATAATGAAGCGTTTTCGTTCCCATCATTGAAATTGATAATATACCTTAATTCAACTGGGGAATATGTAGTTGTGCTTAAGTTCACTACGGATTAGTACTGCAACAGAATAAAGAGAACACTAAATTAGAAAGAACTAAATTGAAGTCTACATAAATATCTATTAATGGTTAACATTTACAATGGTTGCTATGGGTATACGAGTAGGTACGTAAGCATAAGTTAAATTTCAAATCGAATATTAGTCTTTTGAATTATGTTTTTTCTTTCAAATAATGTTCACTCTTTGTTTTCAATAATGTTTTTGAATTTTCATTATTCGTAATCACGTAGCTACATTATAATTTTTAATTTGTTCATGACCAATAATAATTAACATAAAACTCAATGGCATTTCAATAGCTTTCAATCGCCACTAACTGTAGATGATAAGAAAATTCCAAAAAAAAATGCAATTGATTTATTACAGGACTCGATTAATATCCAAATCCGTCACAGGTTAGTACAACGTTTCTAATACCGCTACATCTTTTTTATGATCTCACCATAAAGTTCTTTTTCTCGTGTCATATTGACAAACAGTCAATTCATTGTAGAATGAAGATTCGGGCTATAGGGTCTTGGTCTAAGTGAACTATTGTGTCCAGACGTGATCCCCGACTGTGTCGCTGTCGAGACTTCGGGATAATCTACGTTCACGTTGTCAATGCAGCACTACCACTGAGGATGTCAGCCGCAGTAGCTAACGAAACGTCTGGACAGAATAGTTCACTTAGACCACGGCTCTATAGCCTGAATCTTCATTCTACTATGGATTCCGGCCGTGAAAGCCTTTTATCTTATAGAGTCAATACATTATATTAACGACCAGTGCAACCAGGACTTTTCTTCGTGTTATATCGATGAATAATCAAATAAGACCTACAATCTGCCATGAGTTCTAGACTGAACCACAGATTACGTTTTTGAGTACAGCAAGACCCCGCTTAACGCGTAAGATACGAGGCTATCTTAACATGTAAATAATGGGGTTAGGGGAAGGTGGATACAAAATTGGTTTGGTATTAAATTTAATAACTTTTTTTTTTAATAAAAATAAAACCAAGCATTTATTTCTTATTAAAAAAAACAATATAAACGAATATACTCATAAAAACAAATAAAATTCTAAGTCAGTCAGATCATTCAGTCTATTCTGTTTCCAATTTTCTGCCTTTTTGTCAAGAAGGCATTTAATGTAGTGTGCGTTTTCCTTTTGCGTTCTGTTAGAAGTTGTTGATAAGTGGATAAAACATCTATAACATCCCATCTTGCTTTTGAACTCCTGTCAAAATTTGGATAATTTTCAACAAACAGGTCTATAAAATCTAGCGCTGCGCACAATTTCGGGGAATCTTCGAATTGAAATAAAAGAGCGCTAAACGAAACAGCGTCAAGCGGGGTCTTACTGTATTAAGTTACGATAGGAAAAGACAACACAACGAAGAACTTAGTATATTTTATCTGCTATCGTGACCCGATATTGTAAGCATTATTACATGTATGTTTAACAACAGTAATATACTTAGAAGCAAAACACTCTAATTGTCTCTGAGTCGAACTTTAATTGGTTGCATCTAAGACGTTCGAGTTGAACTGCATTAAACTTCATGATTATTTTGAGTTTAAATGCCAGTTTTAATAAAATTAACGGTGTTCTTATTATAGTGTATTTTTCAAAGGATAATTTTTGTTCAATTAGTCATTTATTGCTGTTTATCAATAATGTTTGCTTAGTACCATAAGATCGTTAGTTCGATGATTGACAACATCATTTACTATTTACGAGCAGTACACTGATGTTGTCCTGATTCGGGTTTAAAGGCCGTTACCGGTTGGAGTTGCTTCCTAACGTTTCGCTAGCACGAGTGGTGAACTTCTTCAGTAGTTCTAACATCTCTGATGTCGAGTCTACATCCGGTAGTCAATACCGTCCATTCCAAATTAACCGCTCGCGAGCACGGAAGAGATTTCTTTTTGTTAAAGCGGCTCGACTCTCCACTACTCATAGTGTCTCTTCATTTTTTTCTACTTCTTTTAGTTTTTGTCTCCAATTTTTTACATTAACTCTGACCCCACTGTCAAATTCGTTAGGTGCCAATACCTTTAGTTATTTTTATTCTAAATTGTTCATTCATTTGCCATTCTTCTGTCAATGTCTCTAATAACTCTTTCTTGTTAGATGCGGTATCCAGGGCCGGACTCGCCGGGGGTGCACAGGCCAAATGTTCAAAAAAGTGAAAAAAAGAGAGAAATAAAAAAACTTNGGTCAGGGCCGGACTGGCGCGGGCCTAATGACTCAAAAAATGTGAAAAAATTTTTTTAAAACAAGAGCAAAGACCGAGGCAAAGACAAACGTAAATTTCCTCCTAACTTCTTAAGAATATTTAAAAACGACGAGTGCTGTAAAAATTTGTGCATTTTCCCTTCTAAACCAGGCCATTTGGTTACATCGCACTCCCGGCCAAAATCTTCAGTCCGGCTCTGGCGGTATCTATATCTAACCGGATAGTTGACCCGTCCTTAATTTCTAATATTAATTGCATCTTCGACATGTACATATAGATTAAAAATTAGTGGTGACAATATGCATCCCTGTCTAACGCCCTTCCCCATTCAACAGGATTAAGGTTTTGACCTATGCCACGCCATGATCGAAATGAGCTGCCCCGGTGAATTTTGGCCCGTGAAAGCCTGTGGTCTTATATTTTTAAATTCAATTACGTTTCTGTGAATTTTTGCTAATTCTTTAGTAATACGTAAATTCTTTCGGAATGCGACGATAGTGTAAAATAAACTACAGGTCAAAAATTTTGGGCAGAATCAGTATAGAATGTCCAAAATGAAATAGCTTTTTTCTCGGTGAGTGATGTTTTGGAGCACATTTTAAGTTTATTCACTTACCAATAAATCAGCCCTGATTTCAAAGATTTTTTTGAAATAATACAGATTCCTTATTAAGGCCAATTCCAATTTTAATGTTAATTAAACTTTGGTGATTAACGTTGGATGTTAATCATGGCATTTAGAGTAAAACAAGTAATAATTGTTGAAAAGACGATTTGTCAACTTATGATATTGAAGTTGAAAATTGAAAACAAGCATTTAACTGCAAAATGTAATTCAGCGAACATTTTACTCACCGATGATAAATAGGTTTTAAGGTCCGAGTAAATGGAAAAGTTTATTAACTGGCGTAGGTACGATTTGTAGATAGAGAACAATCATATTCTTGAAAAGTTTTATTTCGAACGTTATTCACAACGAAATTTTTCAATTTCGAAGTGAAGTCAGACGTTATTGTGGCATAGATTTTCCGCACTTTTACATCGGGTCACAAAGGATTGTACGCCGGCTGGCGCGTCGCATTGCATCGTAACGAAGAGGGCTTTGAGACGAACAACAAAATTTATGAACGCAGTTGAAGGAACTGTCATTATATCCTCAACGTTTTCGTTATAATAAACTGATGTATAAAAGTGAAACGATGGTTTTAATGTTGATTTTTCAACTTTTCAGTTGGCTCTCTATCAATATTTTGCGACCGAGTTTCAAATATTTATTTACTCGAATCTCATATACACAGTGTAAACATCCTTCTAGTATGTACAATCTTTTTGATAAAAATAGATATTTACACATCGAGTGTAAGGAATATCCTTACAATTTGTTGTGGATAATAAACTGATAGTTCCGTAAAGGGTGATTTTAAATCGTTATGCCAGCAGGCAGTTTCTCTTGACGTGAAACCAAGTAACAATTGACAAAAAATGGAAACCGATATGTAGGGGGTTATAAAAAAGATGAAAACCACCCTAAAATGTCCTTAAAATCACATTAAAATAAGATGAATAGATGATAAAATAATTTACTGCTAGCTTACTGGTCTATGAATCTATGGATTTAATAAGAATCAAAGTGGGGTGAAAGTAATTGGAATAACCCTGGATTTGTGACACACCGACTATACACCTACACATGGAAAAATTTTGAAATAAAGACGATGTATGTATGAAGCAAACGGAAATGGCTTAAATTTGTCAATGTTCGATACCAAAAATGCTAATATTATATTCAGTATTCTTTGATAATTTTTTTATTTTAGTGAGCAGTGAACGTATAAGAATTCTAAATTTTAAGATAAACAAAATTCAAAGCTAACAAAAGCGGAAAATTAGTTTCCTATAATACATGCTATTACTATCAATTGTGTAAATAAATATTTTTTGGTAGAATTTTTTCACAAATAATCGGTACGCCTGATTTCTTTTGGAAATTCTTAAAAACGGGTTTTCAAAACCCTTTAGAGCATAAAGATAAAATGAAATGCCTGTTTCATAAGTCCGGGGGTTACTTACAATTGCTGTGTTGAACTCCTTTTTAAATAAAACTGGTTTTTCTATGAGAATAAACATTTATTGAAATGAAATTACAATTTTATGTACTCTACTGTAGTGTCACGGAATAGTATTTTTTTAAAAAGTTTGTAGTAACTATAGATACAGTCTAACAAACTAACAAACTAGGATATTACATTAGAAGCCGCTGAATTTAAATTAACATTTCAATAGATATCACAGAAGAATTTGATTTAGGGCAAACGAATCGTAATCGAGCCGCTGTCGCCCCTAATGCTAAGCTGTGATCTAGACTTTTAGACCACAATGGGAATACCATCATCATCATAGGGTCGTCAGTCCTAAAACTAGAACATTCCACATCTTTAATTCCTATTTTCGAACAGTAATCTAATCTAGGTCTACCTCTACCCCTCCTAACTCCTGTTTCTGCCTCTAATATGTCTCTGACTAGACCTTCATGCCTGAAAAGGTGTCCTACCAACCTATCTCGCCAATTTTTGATTGACTTCCGTAGAGTCCTCTGTTTTCCTATTCTTTCCAATACCTCTTCATTTCTAACCTTTTCTACCCACGTTATCCTGAAAAGAATTAAATAGCAATTTTAGTAATTATACTATCAGAACTAATGTTAGAAAAGTTTGGAGTAGAATAACTGCTAACCTATTGTCAAAAATAATACTAAATTCGAGGTTACACAGGAACGCATGGATACCTCATATGTATCTGTTTAATACATAAACTCTAAAGATAGAATTTTAAATGGTACTTGTTGGAATCACGTGGATGCTAAGGTGATTTTATGCTGGTGTCTTCTGGAAAATTTTTATCCGTTTGAAAATAAGCACCTAGGTTCTTTGTCGGATATCATAATTATGTATACACCGGGTTAAGTACGGTTGAGTAAGTTTCGCTTTTGTCAGTTGGTTTGTTCTTGTGACCTTAATTCAGGCGCTATGTCCTTTCTCATTCTGGAGTCGAGAAATCTCTTTCTTTTTAGAGTCTCTTGGCTTGAACGTAATATCAATTTTCTGAGGGCAAAGATGGAAAACTGTTTTTGTAAAACAATTTTGTTCGCTTAATTAACGAAAAGGTTTTTCGTTTAACGAGTCAAAAGACTTTAAAAGCATAAACAAACCTAATTCGTTGTGAACATAATATACCAGTTTTATTATCCATTTGCTATCTTCATGAAATTGCGTGAAGCGTTTTAGCTGTCGTGTTTTTCTCTATTACTAGTTTTACACATTTATACGAGGTCTGTTCGAAAAGTTCCATGCCGTCTTTATCTCCTCATTCGAAGCGTAGCATCGTCCTTTCCTCTTCAGTTTCGGGAACAAGAAAAAGTCACAGTGGTCCAGATCTGGGGAATACGGTGGCTGCAGCTTAATAATGCATTGTTTTGGTCAAAAAGTCGCGCACAAACAACGATGTGTGAGCAGGGACGTTATCATCGTGCAAAAGCCAATTTTTGTTCTTCTACAAATTCGGACGGTTCTGGCGGAATAGCTTCGCCCAAATTGCCCATAACTTGCAGGTAAAATTCCTTATTGACTGTTCTACCCTGTGGCAAGAACTCATGATGCACCACGCCCCTACAATCGAAGAAAACTGTAAGCAAAACCTTGACATTCGATCTAACTTAGCGCCCTTTTTTCGGTCTTGGCTCATTGGGATGATTGAGCTTTGGTTTCCACGTCATAACTATAAACCCATGGATTTGGCACAATTTATGACCCTTTGGAGTAAATTTGGGTCATCGTGGACAGCTCCTTAGCAATGTTAATGCGATGTTTTTTTGGTCGAAATTGAGCAATTTTAGTACGAATTTCGCTGCGACTCGTTTTATGCCCAAATCATTGGTAAAAATCGAACGGCAGAAGCCAATCGATATATTTAGGTCCTTAGCAACTTCTCTAACCATGATTCGACGATTGACTGATACTATTTTCTTTCTTCTTTCTTCACCATATGCCACAGTCAACATTCGAAATGCTTCCTCGTACCTAATTTTGTTTTTCACAAAAAATTTGATACAGATTGTTTGATCCATTTTTTGGAATAGGCAAAAATCGAAGACGAGCGAGAATACGTGCAAGCAAAGCAGCTGCCAAAAATTAACTGAACATTCAATATGGTCGAACTTGTTGGTATAAGTAATTGCTAACCACTGAACAGGCTAACCGCAATAGCCGACTGTGGAATTTAACCCATTGGACTACGATGAATCCTAAAAGTCTTCAGGAGGAATATATCACTTTCTTTATTTAATACCTGTTAGACAACAATTTGTTAGTTTTCAGTTTCATCGAAATTAGTGGTTTAAACGGGTTGTCATTTTATGCAAAGCCCTTATATATGTACAACACGTATTAACTATTATTTATTCATCCATGATGTGATGTGAAGTTGAGGGTAAGGTTTTTATTATTATGTATTTTTGATAAGTTTCTCATATTAGGTATGTCCTTTGTTTCTTTTATTGAAGCGTAGTCTTGCCCGAAAGAAAATTCAAATTCTGCACTTTGTCTTCTTTTAGATGTAACGCTACTGCATGTTTTGAACGATAATTTCTACAATGAAAAAAGATGGTCAGATACAACGAACAAATGTAATAGAAGGGTTTGGATAATACGATAAATACTCTCCCTTGTTATTGGTTCTCTTTCTCTCCTTGTCTTTCTTACTCTCTCTCTCTCTTGTTTTGATTACTGGTTGCGTAAGGTTTCCTTTCAAAACAACCTAAAAATTGCCTCCTGTTTGTTATTAGATGAAAAAGTCTAATGACAACGTGTCACGCTCAATGATCTATTGATCTAACACAATTTAATTTAGCTTATTTGCGAAAGCTTCGCGGATGTGTTTCATTAATGCCTTCAGTAGCAGGTTATTTTGTAGATGTTTTTAAAGTTGTAAATAGATCAAAGAAATTGATTAAAATCACAAAATAGAAGTTCTTACAGTTTCCTCGAAGCAATAACCAAAATATATTGCCGTTCAAAGGCAATCATCAAAGTCACATAGCAGTTTACGGCACCGTTATTTATCAGATGGGGTGGTGTGTAGGGTGTTTAACGGCAGCGGCAATTTTTCAAGCCCCATGTATTTAGGCATGAAAATTGATTGTCAGCCGATGAAAGAAAACGTGTTTTGCCAACAATAACTTGTTCCTACGTTTCATTCTTTTATGTTGCCAGATAACGTTTACGTACCTCTGCTTGAGCACGTTATTAGTGAGAGGTCTTTTACCGGAAACTTCTTCTGAACTGACTGCCTCATAAAAATGAAATAGAATCTACATTAGTTTCGTTATTGTTGATTTATCTTTCAGTTTAAATTCCTGGAAACTTTCGGAAGCTTATTTAACAATATAGGTACAATATTGATTTCCAGTTTTATTTAAGGAACTTATTTAGTCGTTACCGCAGTCAGATAGAAACGTTGTAAAAATAGAACTTGCCTATAAAAAATGTACTGCGTAATTAATTAAACGAAACGGTAAAGTTGTCCAACCAATATACCTAATATAACTAATTTTTATGTAGTTTAATATTAAAAAAACTGGTAAAGGAGAGACAAAATCCAAATTTTTGTCTACAAAACGTTGATTTAAATATGACACATTGGTGTATATTACTGTAAGGAAAAGCACGCGTTTGATGGCTCTTCCGGTGTACTGCTGTACCACGTTAAAATGAATCAACTCTTGTAAATGGTTTAAAGAATTTAATTCACTTAGAAAATACGGATATATACAAATAAATACAAAACTTAAACTACCGTGGAAACTTATGACGAATTAAAAATTAACTAATAAAAATAGATAAGATTGAATATTTTGAATGTTTAAGACAGCGACTTTTGTGATGAATATTAATAGCAAGATGAATGATGTTAATGTTGTGAAAAGCTTGTAATGACTCTCTTCGGTTACTAAAAAGTAAAAGTTTTGGGTGTTTCATTCCCACCAACCAGTAATGCTGGTGGGCGGGCAGTCCCTCCGGACTATGCCGGAAGGTAGGGCGGAAGGCCCTCGTCAGCCTGCTTTCAGGAATCGTGGGAATGAGTGGGTGGTGGTGGTTCGGGTGAGAAAGATGAGACGGACGAAATGAAGACAGAAGAGAGTGAAAGATTATCTGTGGAATATTACTGCCTCAGCATTTGCCTAAGTGATCCAAGGAAACCACAGAAAAACGTGGACCAAGGCAGACGGACACGGAATCGAACCGGCGTCCTCCCGAATGCTAAGCAATGGTCTAGACCTCTAGGCCATGCCGCTTGGTTACTGAAAAATGCGAATATAAATACAATTGGGATACATAGATCAGACTCTTATTTACTAATAATACAATATACATGTACATTGAATATAAATGAACTGGTCTATGTACAGATGTTGCCGGCAAGCCATACCTAGAAATTTGGAAATACATACCAGATAAAAGTTACAAGCTGGCAGGGTTGTAAAATGACTCTAGTGACCGAGCATGACTGTGAATAACTTAAGAATAATATTGACAAAATAAAATGCAAATAGAAATAAATGGACTAAAATTATAAAAGTTTAATAATTGTTTCAATAACTATTCGTTTTCTGAGAAAACGAACAACCAGTGTGGTGAAAATATGAAAACTGGAAATTAGTTATTTCAATACTACAGTGGTTGCCGTTGAAATTGGAAGAAAATGTTTCCAATGAAAAACGTTCCCGGTCAAATGATCTAAGTATCTGCGAAGAATAATTTCAGAGATGGCGGACTTCCGGAAATATTAGAGGTATAGATCAACTGCCTTATTTGAAATGGAACTGTATATTATTACATTTTTGAATTCAGCATCGATTTTATGTCCAGATTTGTTAAGCATAGTATTTGTCTGCGCGGTAGCTTTTTGGAGTTATTTAGTCATTTGTAGAAAATTTGACGTTTGTAGTACCTTACAAAAATTTTAATATCTCGGCAATTATGCTCGATAAAAAGATGCAGCTATCGCTGTTAAAAAGAGCATGAAATGCACTTTTCTTCCATCTAAAAATTTCTTATAAAGAACATTAAATCATTACACTAATAATGCTTAAATTTTAAATGCTTCAAACATGAATAACTCATTTTTTTCAAATTGTGACACATTTATTAAATCAAAATTACGGGAGT
>NW_020438974.1:113741-137171 GCF_000699045.2 Agrilus planipennis | reverse complement strand
AAATTGATTAATTCAGCCTAAGGGACAATGTAGCGTTAGCAATTGGTTATTAATTTTCGAATTTTCGTATGGTAATTACGATTAATTGTCCTCGAAAAGCTTCTTAATTTACAAAAAATTCTATCAAATCCGGAATAATCATTTCATTCAAGTTAGTGATTACTCAGTTACATGATATATCATTGCCTTATACAGCAAACTTCCTGAGGTAGACATTCTAAGAAGCCGTGAAAAGTGAGTTCAAATTTAATTTTTAGAAATACGGATGCGGCAGGAACTTTTTTATAAAATGTAGTGATAAATTTTAACTTACTACTAAAACTTTCGGGTTATGTATCTCTATGATTGTGGTTCTATCTGTTGACAATAATTTGTTAATTGAACCAATTTAAATTTTGTTTCTATTTATGTATTTATTTTGTCCTGTTTTAACGTTATTTGATAATGGGAGCTAACAGTTGATCAATAGTTTTCAATTTTCGAATATTATATTTTGTAAAATAATTCAGGAAAGTTATGAAGGCTTACGTTAATGAGGATTCAAGACCAAAATTAACCGGTAGGTTTCTGTTCTATAGTAATTAATATTGTATTTCAAGCAACACTAATATTGTGTAGTAAAGTGGTAGCTGAGTTGTATAAATAGATAATAGAGGGTAGAAGTTGCAGATCATTCGAGATACTAATAGCGTCTTGTGGGTTCAATTAAGCTATTTCTCATGGTTCATAGCTCCCAGGTGTCGTTTAAAGGAAATAATAACGAACACATTCATACACTACCTATTAAATTTTAATTTTTAAGTTAAATTTTTCACTGTGAATTGAAAATGTAGGTAATCGCTTCACTGCGTATTAATCAGGGCCCGATTTAGGGGGGCGTGAAGCCGCGTAAACGACCAGAACAGCAAAAATGAAGGGCGGTAAAATTGAAGGCGCTGGGCGGTTGTACGGTTTAATTACTATTTTAGCTAGCGACTGTAAATTATTCTTAGGCATACTAATAATATATTTTGAATTGCTGTCTTATAATTTTCTTAATGCTGTCTCCTAATAAGTATCCAGGCAGGATGAATAATAAGAAAGAAGGAATCATCTCTTTTGAGCACTCGAAATGGAATAACTTTTTTATGGTCTTTTTGAGTTGAAAATACAATCTTTTCGAATTATTTACTGCTTTTACATTTTTAATTTTGCAATCCTTTCCGTTTAGTTTATGTTTCATAAGGATTTCTCACTCGCATTGAGAGAAGTATTATAGTTATTTCCGGTAGTTAGATAGTGTATATGTAATATAATATTTTTATTAGGTACATAGTTTTTTCCAGGGTGGCGATCAAATAATTAAACATCCTAGTTCAACATGAAAAAATGTTTAAAATTAAGTTAATATTTGTTTACAAGCAGTAACACTTCAATAGTCTGAAGATGGTTGAATAAACTGAAACGTTACAAAAAACATAGTTGGAAGGAATCTTAATTTAAATTGATAATATTTTTACCTTTTTATCCTACAATGGGACGTTTTAGGGGATTTCCCAAGTTAATTTTCTTGTCTATACGTATAAGCAAAAATTCGGATGTTATTTTTGTATTAGTTTAACACAGTTTTCTGGAAACTTCTAGTTAAAAATTGCATTACCCCATCTTTAATTTGTAATGTCATTGAAAAAGACGACAAATATTATTTTTGCCCAGAACGGCTAAATTGCTAAATTGCCAGATCGGGGGCCCTGATGTTAACACGTCACTCAAAAATGATACATATGTCGGTGTTATTGTCGTGTAATATTATAAAGAAGAACATAGTTTCACTATTTACTTTAGCACATATCTTCATGTGAAACAAATTAGAAAAGTGTTTTTTTGTAGGATATTCCCGAAAGAATTCTGGTTTGCGTGGGGGTTTACTAAGAGTATAAAAGGTTAAAAGTATCCTGTTTCAAGTTTATTTCATTTATGGATGTCTTTTCTTATTTTCCTAATTGATCGATCAATTGGGGCTCACCTTGTAGATTATTTTTTACTTCAATCAATGAGGATACCGTGGAAAGACAAGGTTAGAAATAAAGAGGTATTAGAAAAAGTAGGAGAACAGAGGACTCTAAAGAAGTCAATAAGAAATAGGCGACTTAGGTTAGTAGGACATCTTCTCAGGTATGAAGGTCTAGTGTAGGGTTGCCACCCGTACTTTATAATAAAGTATTGTACTGTATTTCGNGGTCTATTAGAGGCAGAAACAGGAGTTAGGAGGGGTACAGGTAGACCTAGATTAAATTACTGTTCGCAAATAGTTAAGGATGTGGGCTGTTCAAGTTGGTGGTACGTGTCCAACCAGTCTTAGGACTGACGACCTTATGATGATGATCTCGACAGTCTCTCTCAGCGACACCAGAGAGACTGGATGAGAGACGGATACTCGAGTCTAGCTTTCAGAGACTCTGAGGGACTGAACATTTTTATCTCGGGAGATGTTGTAAGCAATATCGTAAACACAGAAAAGAGATATCAAGTAGGAATTGCAGCGGATACTAAAAAAGAATAAGAAATAATATTAGACCAATTGATGTGTAAGAGGAAGAGAGCTTATTTAAAGGTATAACTATGTAGTTTTTCCAGGGTGGCGATCAAATAATTAAACATCCTAGTTCAACATGAAAAAATGTTTAAAATTAAGTTAATATTTGTTTACAAGCAGTAACACTTCAATAGTCTGAAGATGGTTGAATAAACTGAAACGTTACAAAAAACATAGTTGGAAGGAATCTTAATTTAAATTGATAATATTTTTACCTTTTTATCCTACAATGGGACGTTTTAGGGGATTTCCCAAGTTAATTTTCTTGTCTATACGTATAAGCAAAAATTCGGATGTTATTTTTGTATTAGTTTAACACAGTTTTCTGGAAACTTCTAGTTAAAAATTGCATTACCCCATCTTTAATTTGTAATGTCATTGAAAAAGACGACAAATATTATTTTTGCCCAGAACGGCTAAATTGCTAAATTGCCAGATCGGGGGCCCTGATGTTAACACGTCACTCAAAAATGATACATATGTCGGTGTTATTGTCGTGTAATATTATAAAGAAGAACATAGTTTCACTATTTACTTTAGCACATATCTTCATGTGAAACAAATTAGAAAAGTGTTTTTTTGTAGGATATTCCCGAAAGAATTCTGGTTTGCGTGGGGGTTTACTAAGAGTATAAAAGGTTAAAAGTATCCTGTTTCAAGTTTATTTCATTTATGGATGTCTTTTCTTATTTTCCTAATTGATCGATCAATTGGGGCTCACCTTGTAGATTATTTTTTACTTCAATCAATGAGGATACCGTGGAAAGACAAGGTTAGAAATAAAGAGGTATTAGAAAAAGTAGGAGAACAGAGGACTCTAAAGAAGTCAATAAGAAATAGGCGACTTAGGTTAGTAGGACATCTTCTCAGGTATGAAGGTCTAGTGTAGGGTTGCCACCCGTACTTTATAATAAAGTATTGTACTGTATTTCGACTGTGCGTCCGTTATATTTTACAAGACACATAAAGTACGCAAAAATACTTTATTTAAGGCTTTAAGTAAACATCGTAATTTTGTAAGCGATTATTCGAAATTCAGAGTATTTTTACATCAATAATATTGCACAGAAAAATGGCAAGCCATATTTACNTCCTGAAAGCAGGCTGAAGAGGGCCTTCCGCCCTAACTTCCGGCGTAGCCCGGAGGGACTGCCCGCCTACCAGCATTACTGACTGGTGGGAAGAAACACCCAAAAGTTTAAAGTTTTAAGGTATTTTCATCTTCTTCTTACTACACCAGCTTTAACCATTAATAGTGCCCGCATGTGGTACTTTGCGGTAGAGCCACACTGGAGAGGCTGTGAGTCAGAATTTGGTGACAACTGCTTTAAACTAAGTACGCCACTAATTATGTTTTACTCAAAAACGTTTTTGAATACCTACTTCAGTAGCTGCTACTGACAGATAACATTCTGGTATAAATAGGAAAACTGTTCTTAAACGTTATATTATGTTGTATAACTTAATTCTACTAATATAATCACTTTAGAAATCAACAAATTATTCTTCCATTTCTTGAGTAAAGTTTGCATGAACTTAACAGTAAATTTTTAACGACGTTTTTATCAAGGAAGATTCAGAATAGATTTTAATATTAATAATAAACTGACTGTCAATGGTAGTGTTGTGAGACATGGTAAATTGTATAAAAATAGCAGAGTTACTATGTTCATCAATTTTATCTAAGACTAGACCTCATATAAATTTGTTGTATTACTTATTCTGTATTTTTTGTTACAGAATATATTGGTATAATAACTGGTCTCTTCTACGGATGTAGTGTTTTGAGTTTCATAGAACTACTATATTTCTTCACTCTTCGTCTATTTTGGTATAGGTACAATATGGCTTAAGAAGAAATAATTTGTTTTGTACACATTTTAGGTGATTTTAATAAAATAAACTAACAGTATTAACGATTACTTTTTAGAGAAAATATTTATTATCACCTATTGTCATTCTTCTTTTGTATTTTTCGACCAGTTCTAGTTGTCGATTTTTTTTTGTTGAGTTCCAATTCAATAGATTTACTAGTAACTGATCACTCCATCTTACCATGTTAGATCAGACATGGATTAGGTTACATTAGTTTCTTTTTCAATATTTGATTGCATGCGATCAAAGCTTTAAAAGAACATTTTGGTTATGGGCCACATACGCGTTCCTAAGTCAGCTTTCCACAGAAGAAACATTGAAGAACTGTGTTGCTGTTATTTGTTCCCGAAAAATGTTTCACTAAGGTCCCAGAAGTGTCTATGTTTCGGTAACAGAAGTCGACAGTTTCTATTTGTCACCAGTTTCCATTGTGAGCGTAAATCTCAAAAGAAACGGGCAACATAGAGAAACAAATTTGTGTTGCTACCATGGTAGAAACACATGCTGCATCTTGCTAGATAGGAATCGCCTGTTGGAAGAAATCGTGGTGTGTGTATGATTCTGCCTTTCTTTTTAATTGTTGGAGCAACTTGTCTTAATATCTACTTATTCTACATCGATGATGGAAATTCTTCAAAACACATGGACACTACCACTAACTACTCCTTCCATTTGAATACAGAAACAGGAGTTAAGACGAGTAGAGGTAGACCTAGATTGGAGTAATGTAGGATGTTCTAGTTTTAGGGAAATGCAAAGATTAGATCAGGATACGAAGGAGTGGAGATGCGTGTCCAACCAGTCTTAGGACTGACGACCTTATGATGATGAATACATAATTAAATCTTAACCTTCTTTTCTTCAAAAAAACGACCTAGTTTGAAATAATTAGTTATGATATAACAGTGATTACAGAAAAATACGTTGAGTGGTTGAGCATAGGAATGGATTAAGAATTATAGCGGGTAGAAGTGGTCGCCATCCATTCCGAAAATGTAACACGCTACAGACTATTACCTAAATTTTACTACAGCAATGCTCAACTTGACAAAGTCCGCGGCAGAAATTATAATTCTATTTACGTATATATTTATTTAGCCGGTGTATATCCATATAATCATTATTATTTGTTTAGCGCGTGGTTGAAATTCGACCAATTTGTTTTCAAATCAAATAATAATACATTTCACGCTTAAATACAAATGAATGTACTTCAATTTTGACACAAACAATCACGCACATTAAGAAGAGTAGAGGTAGGAGTAGAAATCACAAAAAAAATTTTGGGTGTTTCATTCCCACCAGCTTATAGCTGGGATGATCAAAATTGGCAAAGTCCGCAACATATTGTCTGTGAGAATGGACGTATCTTTCTTGTTTCCATTTGGGACTGTAGTCATTTTCTGCCTTCTGAATACGTCCTTGTTAAGTTAGGAAATATTAAGTGAGTAGTACAGACAAAGTGAAAAGAGATAATCGAATTGTAGTAAGCGGTGGAGTGGTTAGAGGTTGTGCAGGTACGGAAAATATCAGGAGCCGCTTCAAAACTGCCTAGTTGGCATTATACCCTTAAAAAAGCATCTTTGCTTTTCTAAATTCCTGAGAATGTTGAACTTTCTTTAAAGTCCGATGCTGACAACATTCTCGAATTCTGTTTGTCTGCATCTTTTTCTGTTTCACATCAATTGGTGTAATGTTATTCATTTTTCTTTATTAGCGTCCGCTGCAATGCATATCTGACATCTCTTTTCTAAGTTTACGATATTCCCTACAATGTCTGTCGTGAGTAAACGTAGGCATTCTGTTAGCAACCGCTCTAGTCTAGTTAGTAAATTGAAAGAAGAAAGTAAATGCGACAGTTTTATTTGTTGCAGACTATGCCAATTTTGAAACGTCCGAATTATACTAATGTTGGTGGGCGAACAGTCCTTCTGTACTGCGCCGATAGGTAGGGCGCAAGGTCCTTTTCAGGCTACTTTCAGGAATGGGGGGAATGGGTGGCTGGCGGTTGGAGCGAGAAAGATGAGAAGGACGCAATGAAGATAGAAGAAAATTAAAGATTATATGTGGAGTATTACCGTCCCAGCGTTGGATGAATAAAGGAAACCACAAAAAAAGGTCGGGCCAGGACAGACGGACCTGGAATCGAACTGGTCTTCTCCCGAATGCTTAGCAATGGTTTATACCTCTAGGCCAGGGGTGGCAAACTGAAGTGATCTTACGGGCCACTTTGGAAATAAATCATAACTCCACGAGCCACTTGTAAAATTATAAATCTCCATAATAGATTTAGACCCATTACAGACATTTTTTTGAACTCATAGCCGTAAATTGATTAACAAAACAGGAAATGTTTCCCATATATTCGCAGAAATATTGTTTTAGAATTAACGTAACTTTTCTCTCGCAGTTTCAACAGTTAATTTTCGAAAATATGGTTGCGCAAACATTTAATGTATTTTTTTAATATGTTGGTTGAACATTATCATCATAGGATCGTCACTCTTGAGACTGGTTAGACATGCACCTCCACACTTTCTTATCCTGAGCTAATCATCGCATTTACCTGAAACTAGAACATTCCACATCCTTAGCTATTTGTAAACAGTAATGTAATGTAGGCCTCTACTCTCCGTAACTCCTATTTGTTCTTATAATATATCTCTAACTAGCTCCTCATGCGTGATAACGTGTCCTATCAACCTACTGCGCCTATTCCTTATTGACATTCATAGCGCCCTCTGTTCTCCAACTCTTTCTAATACCTCCTCATTTCTAACCTTCTCTTTTCATAGCAACATCATCATTCGCCTGTAATACCACATTTCAAACGCCTCTAACTTTTTCCGTCGCGTTCACCGTTCACATTTCGCACCCGTGCTCCAGACATGCACCTTTGACAATATTATTCGAATTTCTAAATTAACCGTGTGCGAGCATAAACCTGAGTTCATTTTGTTAAAGGCGACTTGATCCTGCATTGTCCTTTGTTTAATATTTTTATTGCTCCTTTCATCTTGAATTATTTACCGAAAAACAGCGGTCATTATAAAATAAATATATTTTTTAAAACTGTAGTAAATCTCGGAAAAGCCGGCCCTGGTTCTGGTTCGATCTGATGTAATACCTTTGCTACGTGCATTAATAGCAACAATCACAAATGATTTTTATTTAGTGCGCATCTGCGATACAGGATACACCCTTCGATTTATGTATGTTTCATTGTTTCTTTTTTATAATAAATACCGAATAATCATAGTACAAGTCTAGACGTTGACACCAGAATACAATAATTATGTACGTGTTTATTTAAATAATGTATTCGGTTATGGTTTTTTTTTTATATCATACGTTTTGACCTTTCTTCTATTGATAGTATAATCCGATTGCTTTCATTGTGTTACGCAAAACATAGCATTTATTGCGGCTAACAAAGTCGTCAAATAAACTTCATTTTTAGTAGAATAGTAATGATACATAAATAATAATAAGTAGTGTTGTACAATCAGGCCAAGTTTGTAAATATTGCCTACCGTGCACCACATATTATACCTGATAATTATTAAACGTATAACGATTCTTGTTCATTCCACTAAGTTACCGTTATTATCTGGAGGCACGAGAATACGAAGGAACTCGAATCGATAATCCTCGCTTTCCACTTCTCTAGAGTTTATTTCCGCTTGTATTTTTAATGAACTCAGCCACGGAGCTTAGCGGAAGATCGACCCGTAGAAAGCACTCCTGCACGAGCACATGACAAGCATGTATGTAAATCCTTAAATCAAGGCGAAAATTTTCATCGTATGCAACCCCACTTTTGATAGAAAACTTGAAATTAGATATGTTGTCATTTTTATAGGTGTAAATAATAAAGAAATATATATAATAGCATATGTTTGTGTTGGTGTTAGAATTCAAAATCGGTCGTTTTATAAAACACGTAGATGCTCCATAAATGTATGTAAAACATTAGGCAATTATCACAACAGAGATATCGAATATGCCTTTCAAATATAATTACCGGAGTTCCTATTGAAAATATTTTAACCAAAACAATGTCACAATTAACAGATAATATTTTCAATAGGACTAACTTCAAAAATAATGTTTAATATGCTTTTTCATATCTATGATAATAAGATTGATCTGTCTATTTAGATATTTTACATAGAAAAAAATCGTAAATATGAAACTGTTCAGGTGTATGTATATTGGTATTATTGGAGTTCTGAATATGTGAGAGTTTCTTATCGATCCAATGCCCGCTTCATACCTACAATACGCAAGGGTCGAAGGTTACGTAAAACGGTTTTGGCGAATATCTTTAAACTATGAACTTTTCGAAAAAAATATATATTAGGGGCTATCAATTTTGTAACTGAAACAATTTTATAGGTACAAAATAATAATAAAATGATTTGATCCTTGATAATGATCTATATGTTACTCTGAATACGTGATTTAATTGGAAAATTTTGTTTGCCTATTTCATGGGATATTAGACAATAGGCGCACAGTTATATTTTAATGATTCCTTCAAATAGTTATCGATGAAGTAGATTTTTAATGGTCCACAGTTTTTTAAACGAAAGGAAGGACATGATCACCTTCAACACTCACTTCGCTCGTATTGTCATTTCCTACTGTAATCTTATGATTAGGTTAAACTCATAAGATAACTTAACAATAACATCATTCTAATATGCGAATAGCAGATGCAGTTTCAAAAAATAACACCTTATTACAGTCACAAAAAGTTCCGACTGATTCATCCCTTATATATTGTTCAGTACATTTTTTGTAACTGGAACAAAGACCAAAAAGGAGAATTAAATATTGTTCTATAATTTGTAACCATACACTGCAAATACAGAATTTATTATACGATTGTAATTTATAGGATTAAACCAACTAAGCCAAATAAAATTTTTGGTCATTTAACGAATGTTTGGAAGTTTTTTTTTTAATGATAAAAGACTTACACAAATAAAAAGGAACACGGCAATGAATTACGAAAAATGGAACAATCTAATACAGATGTATGTATCAATATTTATTTTTCATTTGTACTATGTATCAAATGAACTTTTCCAAGTATTTACGGAAAGTGTTTTTAACATAAAATTTCACCACTTTCTTGAAAGGTAATTACGTCGAGTTACGAAACAAACGACTTTTTTATTATCAGTGATGTACGCTGGTGTTTTCTCGAGAAGAGGCTATTAAAAATACAAGACCAGATAAATTCAGGAAAGGTATATTTATCGATTGAACTGTTCCTCGATGTTTTCGTGCTGGAGATAACGTTGCCGAAGCCATCAGTTTGGCTTGCGCGTTCCTCTTGTTACACTCTGATGGCGTTATCAATGTTTCCAGGACATTATATTGTCCGCAACGAAAGTAATTGACTAAGAAAAATAGACTGCTGAAATAACATTTATCGGTTCTGACAGGACTAGTTTATATAATACTTTTATGGCGTATATTAGGGTTCAAAAAGTTTTCCTTGTTTTTAAATCAGAGAAATTTTTATGAAGATACTTTGATTATGTAAATAACTCAACGTACACAGTAATTATTTTTAATTAATCTTACAGTTTAAGAATTATTTATCAATTAGTAATGGATATGACGACAATACATGTATAAGTTCACCGAATACAGAAATTTACACATTAAATAGTTAAACATATACTTTGTGTAGAATGACAGTAAAATCTGTCCTTTATCGAAATGAAAAGAAATTTTTCTATCCCTCGGGAGTAGTATTTTTTTTCTGGATAAAAGGTACCCCATATTCTTTTCTGTACTCCTGATAATGCATGTACAAAATTTTATGACGATCGGCTGAGTAGTTAAGGCCTGAAATGGTAATGAACAAACAAACAAACTCATCATATTCAGATTTACAACATTAGTTGGGATATTGTTTACCTGTATGAAAAAATGGCTGTTGGTGATTGTATGAATTTTTCTACTTTACGTCGTATAGTTCAAAAGGTGAAAACCGCCTTTAGATAATTGCTTGCAATAGAGTATCACTATGTTCGGTAGAAGTGTTTGGGCTGTGGAGTTAGAAGTTGATGATGAATATAACGTACATAGAAAAGGCTACGGATGAAAAGGTATTAAAAAGAATAGACGAATAAAGGACACTATGGTCAAGAAGGGAAAGGGGGGTATCATCCATGATATGAAGGGTAGTTGAAGACATACTAAAATTAGGGATAGGAATAAAAAGGAGCAGAGGTAGACCTAGATAGTGTTACATAGTATCCGTAAATTCATATTTAGGTCACCGGTACAATGTTGATACATCTAAATTATTTATTTAAAACCGCAAGTAGATCACTTAGCAACCATTTAAATAGCGGAATCAAGAATGATAATGAGGAACGCGAAAGGCGAGAGTCGGGAGTCGAATTCAAGATTACGATGATGCAGGGTGATGAGACGGCTTACCGTCTTCGCTCACCCTGTGATAGTTCTCCCAGTCCGCATTTCCCTGAAACTAGAACAACCCAACTATTTGCTAACAGTAATCTAATCTAAGTCTACCTCTACCCCTCCTAACTCCCGTTTCTGCCTCTAATATGTCTCTGACTAGACCTTCATGTCTGAGAAGGTATTCTACCAACCTATCTCGCCTATTTGTTGTTGACCTCAAAAGAGCCCTCTATTCTCCTATTCCTTTTAATATTTCCTTATTGCTAACATTCTTTATCTACGGTATTTTTATCATTCGTCTGTAACACCACTTTCGAGCATTTCATTTTTTCCGCAGCGCCCACCATCCATGTATCGCACCCGTACAGCGCCGTGTTCCAAATATACACCTTTAACAACCTTTTTCGAATTTCTAAATTAACCGTTCACGAGCATAGACGTGACTTCTTTTTATTGAAGTCGACTTGACCCTGCGCTAACCTCTGCTTCATATCCCTAGTACTCCTTCCGTCCTGACTTTTCTGACTTCCTAGATCCTAAAATCGGCCACTTCTTCTAATTTTTCGTCTCCTATCTTTATATTCGCTCTTTGCCTACTTTTTTTTCCCTTGCATAGCAGTATTTTTGTTTTTGTTTTACATTTATTTATTTTATCAACATCGTTTCCATTTTATTTAAAGCTATCTCTTACTCTTTCTTGTTAGATGCTAATACTGCTATAGTTGTACTGTCGTTAATGATGTTGATCGCGACTTCGATTTATAGATTGAAAAGTAGCGGTGACAGTGTGCATCTTTGTCTGATTCCCTACCAAATCGTTACTTTCCTATGTTGCAGCCCCAGCTCTATAACTTTAAAATAAGGATAGAAAAATAGAAATTGAATATTGTAAAACTTGCAAAGAAACTAAAAAGCGAAAAATTATTTGAGCTAATTCGTTTGCTCTAATCGTAATAAAGTAGAAATTTATAAGAATTGGTTGATGCGGATGCGGATCTTTAGTTATAAGTAATAATTATCTATCTTTTCTTATACCTACTCTTGTTGAAATTGAAGGAAAAGTGAAGTGAACCTTTTAGTATAATTTGTTGCGATTGTGTTTGAATGACTTGAATAGCTTAAGAGACAAGGTAGCATTATATCGACTCCCTCAGTTTACGTTCATGCAAATTTTATGGTCGTAATTGCTTTATGCATTTGACATTTCGGACTAAATAATATTCAGTTATCGTTATTATTGCTTTTTTTCTGATGTTGCTTTAATATTTAATTTATTAGACGTTGATAATGCAATGTAATTAATAATTAATTTACAATTGTTTCAAGTCTATTTGATTTCTTGACGTCTTCACAGATAAATAATCTCCAGATAGGCAAAGTGATATACAAATATATATATTAAGCTTTGTATGTCATGATATTGATTAAAGCGTTTAATTTGTCGTTCTCCATGGGTAGGCAGTGGAAAGTTTAAGTACGTAGCTTAATAACTTTCTCGAAATAGATGTGTCTTCAGACACTTCTCTCTCTCTCTTACGATTCGATTCGATTGGAAATCGAACCTCCTTTATCTGAAAGTGCATATAATACCACACACAGCACTTTAGCTTCGCATTGGTTGTGCACCCTTTTTGCAGGGTGGAAATTTCACGGATAAGTAAATTTGATATTTCACAAGTAAGAGATAAATTGATTCTAATTTCAAAGAGAAATCTAAGATACTATGTAGAATGACATCCTTTTTGTATTATAATTCACTAGCACTTGGACGAATCACTTATTACACATAAATGACTTATTTTATTAATGATAATTGTTTATAAAGTGACTTTTTGCAATTAGATACTTTCTAGAGACCCGTCTTATACTGGTATGCAAGGGAAAAAAGTAAGGAAAGAGCTAATATAAAGATAGGAGACGAAAAATTAGAAGAAGTGGCCGACTTTAGGTATCTAGGAAGTCAGATAAGTCAGGACGGAAGGAGTAGTAGGCACATAAAGCAGAGGATAGCGTAGGGTCGAGTTGCCTTCAATTAAAAAAAGATTGTTAAAGATGAATGTTTGGAGCGCGGCGCTGTACGGGAGCGAAACATGGACGGTGGACGCTGCGGAAAAGAAAAGGCTAGAAGCGTTCCAAATGTGGTGTTACAGGCGAATGATGAGGATACCGTAGACAAAGAAGGTTAGAAATGAAGGGATATTAGAAAGAATAGGAGAACAGAGGACTCTATGAAAGTCAATAAGAAATAGGCGAGATAGGTTGGTAGGACACCTTTCAGGCATGAAGGTCTAGTCAGACGCATATTAGAGGTACAAACGGCAGTTAGGAGGGGTAGAGGTAGACCTAGATTAGATTACCGTTCGCAAATAGTTAAGGATGTGAGTTGTTCTAGTTTTGGAGAAATGCGAAAATTAGCTCAGGATAGGAAAGAGTGGAGTTGCGTGTGCAACCAGTCTTAGGACTGACGACCTTATGATGATGAGGTACTTTCTAGAGCTTTGTGGATTGGTTGACATTATTAATTAATTTCTGCATTTCCTAATTGTCTAGAATATATTTTGAAATCTTAATTTTAGTTCAGCTTGTTAATAAATGAAATTAGAAAACGTATAAAGTTTATAAACATTCGAGTGGGTGGGAATTTTTACTTAATTACAAAGAGCAGTATTTTGTTTTTTAATAAAAGGAAGTAGATGACTCAGAAACCCCTTCTGTTGAAGGCATGCTACTAATACGTTATGAAGCGTTTCTAATGAAGTTTGCCACTTTGGTTTCTACTGTTATTGTTACCACCTTATCTTGTTTCATATTGTTTTATTAATTCGATATTCTGAAAACAATCAAATTCCATTTTGTAGAATACATGAAGCAAACAACGCTATTCGTACGTATGTGTGGTATAAGGCCCAGAGAGCGTGAAACAAGACAAAGCCGGGTTGATCTGACAAAAGGGTCCATCATTATTAAGCTCTTAAGCCAACACCTAATGACTCCTCTTATTTCCGGATACTGCTTCCCTTTTGTACCCGGGCAAAGAGTTTGGGCGCCTACGGAAATGAAAATATCCGATCCACAGAAAGCGGAATCGTTCAAAGATTTGTATTGTAATGGAAGGATTATTCTAGGCTCACTTAAATTTGTTGATGCAAAAAACAGTATGCTAATTGTATTATAAAAGGACCAGTTGGTATATAAATCCACTAAAGATATTAGTATATTGTTCGGATGTCTTTTGGCAATGCCCAATTTAAACGATTTATAAAAGACCAAGTTGTGGGCAGTATATCTCCATCTATTGGTATTTGCTGCTAACTGAAGTACAGTAAAAGCTCTTTATGCGCGGGGTATACGTTCCATAAATATGCCGCGAATACAGAAACCGTGGATATGGAATGGTAATTAGTATGGAATCATAAGGGATACGTTCTAGGGTTCCAAAATAAAACTAATATGTATCAGAATAAAATCAATTTATTAAGAAATTAAAATTAATCGTTATTTAGGCTCATAAGCTTTAGGCAAGAGTTTAAAAAATTTGGTGGTTTTTCTTGTTTTGAATTTTGAAAGTAGTCCACTCTGTTACATCTTCTGTAAAAGTCGCCTCGGCACGAGCCAACAGTACATACTAAAAATATGCCTGACGATACATTAAGGAGATTCAGTAGTACACGCGCCGTAGAGTAAAAACATGCTTATCGGTTCAGGATATCATGAGTTTAATATTTGGAACAGAGGCTTGAAATTTTGTAGTAAGATAGATAAAGCTTTGTTCTAAAGCCTGTCGAAGGCCATTTTTTAATTTCTACTGGAAATACGTGTCCTACAATAAGCATCAACTTTAAGCACTTGTAAAAGCTTTTAATGGCCATACTGTTGAAAACCAAAAACGTACCGAGTTAGTGAGAACGTTTGTCTGTTACCATACAAAAAATCACATACCTATTTATCTCGCAGCGTTAAATCACAATGTTTATGATAGAAACCTAGGTTTTCGGAAAAATTCATACTAGGCGCGAGCGGTCTATTGCGGTCAATCCCTTTAATAAATGACACCGAATAATCTTTTTCTGTTTACCGATTGTATCCGCGAATAATAAATTTTTTAGCCGCGAATACAGGAACTGGGTTGCAATTTTTTCATCTGCGAATAATGAAAACGCGAATAAGGAAACCGTGAAAAAGGAACTCTTACTGTAATACAAATGTTTGTCGAAGACCTAGCAACTATAGTCTGTAGGTACATTTTTATGATATACTGAATATAAATACAGTTGACATTACACTGTGTACGCAATTTACGATAATTGCATCATTGAACTTAAACGTATTTACAATTCATCTGCATTTTTCTTGTTTATTGTTTTTAACAAACAGAGAAATTGTTAACCTATTACATTTTTTGTGTATAAAGTGTTAATATTTTCTTTTTTTCTTTAATTTAATTGTTTATTGAAAATGTAGGAAGAAGTCTTTTCTTCGCTATTGTTGAGTTACGTTAATATTGTAGGTACTTATATTACGTTCCAGAACAGAAGTGGTGTGTTGGAAAGCTATAAATACAAAATGAGATAGTAATGTAACCACAAACCACAAGTGATTCGTAGAAGCCGTGTTTATATGTCTTGAATATTGGTTGGCAACATATGTTGCTGTTTTCCAACGAATAGTTACTGGACCAATAAGACTGGTTGATCCCATTCAAATTTGGACGGAAGGGCACGGTAGTCAAATTTGCATTTGAATATCAGTTCATAGTCAGAAATCTATCCTAACGACCAGACGTGGATCTCGTTGTTGATCTTATTTGATTTCATCAGAGATTACTGACGAAAGCTTCCTACTGGAGTTTCTTCGGTTTTTTCGCGATGATGATATCAAATAAGATCGAAATCGCGAACCATGTCGAAACCTATCAATCTATCTTGCCTATTTGTTTTTGACTTCCATAGAGTCCTCTGTTCTTCTATTATTTCTAATACCTCTTCATTTCTAACCTTCTCTGTTAACGGTATCCCCATCATTCACCTGTAACACCACATTTGCTTCTGACTTTTTCTTTTCCTCCACGCCCGGCAATCTTTTTCGATTTCTGAATTAACCATTCGCGAGCATAGAAGAGACTTTTTTTTATTGAAGGCGCTATCCTCTGCTTTATATAGTATTCCTTCCGCCCTGACTTATCTGACTTCCTAGATACCTAAAATCGACCACTTCTTCTAATTTTTCGTCTCCTAATATTCGCTCTTCCCCTACTTTTTCTTCCCTTGCATACCAGTATTTTTGTTTTACTCTTATTTATTTTTATACATGGGCGTACCCAAGGGGGGTAGAGGAGGGCAACTGCCCCCCCCCCCGGGAAATCTCTCAGAAAATGTATGAACTCGCTTATTCACTAATCAAAGTGGTAACGGGGCCTTATATGGTAACTTTTGAATAAACCGCGCAGTGGACAAATTATTTCAATGTTGTGCTAATTAAAAATAATTCGTTAAGAAACTGATGGTAATTAAATTGTTGAGTGTATAAAACGGATAAAAGCACTTTAAATCCGAAACCGCTTATTCAAGGCGACAAAAGTTTCATTGACATGTGAGCAAATTGCAAAAATGTCATGTGTTCATATCAGCCGTCAGTTGATTGTTAATTTTGTGGACGAAAGAGTTTAAATGATTTTGAAATTTGATGGAACATTATAGGTTGTTCATTTTTGCTTTTGTCGCTTTTTTGCCTATTCGCTGCAACAATTGTTAATCTCGCATCGTCGAATTCGGTAGGTAGATATCTGCTGTAAAATCGATGATTATTATTTTAAACGGGATCTCATGCATTAGGTAGTAACACGACTATTTCCATAGGTCACATAAATTTACCCGAAAGAAATAAAAATTCATGAGAATTTAAATCGTGTGCACACATACTGCATGTACGTGTACATCCGTGTGTTCGTGTATTGTGTATGTGCATGTATGTGTTTCATCCTAAAGGGAAAAACGAGAATCGTTTCGATGGATTAATTTTCCGGCAATGTAAATGGATCTAAACGGTGTAATTTAAATTTTGTGGATGGTAGCTTCGTTGCACATAACGTGCATGCATGTAAGAGAAGGTTCGATTTACGCCCTAGAGAAAGATAAAGGAAAAGAATATACCTACCGGGATATTCGCAATCGACTTTTCCCGTGTCAGTTAAAAAGCACAGCGACAGTGCCGCGAACCACGATAAACCGTAATTTGCACTTTATGTTGTTCCTGGTAGCGAATTGCACTTCCCATCTAACTCGCGCCGAAATAGGTCATCACCCGTACGTAATATATGCATACCTACCTACGTTCGCACGGCCTGCCCTACCTGATTCCATTACGTTTTATTTTGCATTAGTAATGTATTTAAAATGAGAGTGTATGGTAGAAAAATGAACGTCTAAATGAGTTAATTACGTTTCTGCCTAGTAATTAAGGAAAACTTGGTGGAACCGGAGAGGTTTTTTGACAGTTTTCGTTTAGTATACAGGGTTATACGACAGGATAAGTTAAGCCTATGTTCTTAGATTCTTCTATAAAAAAGAATTGGATGGAGTTGTGTGGGGCGATTGTGGAGGTCAATGATAATTTTTTTTGTGGGGATATTGTTTATAACACATCACTATTGTTAAATTTTGTTTTGTATTCGACCGACAGCTAAAAGTTTCGTCTTGCCTGTAAAAAATCTCTGGGACTATTTCTAAAGTTGTGTAAGAGGCACCCATCGACGTTTACTAATGGACATGCCTTAGCGGTCAGAATTGTGTTACAATAAAAGAAAGAGATGGAACGAAGTTTCGGACAATATCCATCTCTCTCACGATATTGCGTAAGCGTGTCATGAAAGAGATAGCACTAGTCCGAAACCATACGCCATCTCCCTCACTTTTCGAACCAAGAAATTATTACAATGACATACGGATAAGGTACGTCCATTAATATATGTCTATGGAGGCACCCATCTGGCCATCTTATTTGGAAGGAAAATTGGACCTCTACAGAGAAAAAGTATGATTACACTCAACTAGTTCATCAACAATTTTCCAATATTCTGATTACATTCGAAACCTGTTAACTCAGTGTGAGATTTTATTCGGAGACACACTGGGGAATATCGATACTGAGAAAATGGGTTGACCACCAAGAATAATCTCTTCTGTTTCCTGTTTTGGTTTCTCATATCTACTCCATGGCTCTTACTTTAAGATATCACAATAAACGAACTCGTGAAGAGTATTCATAATTGTGAATCTTAGAATGTTGTTCGCTTATTAAATATAACTTTTTGAAGGGATTTTCAGACTGTTAACTGTGGAAGATATTATTAATAATCTTAGATAAGTTCTGAATTCCGAGGTTATGCCTATGTACTTGGTCAAAGTAGCTATGACTAAGGTTATTTAAGACGTCTTAATGAATATGATAAATAATTAAAGCGGCATCAACAAAGTCAAAGTTTGCAGAAGTTCAAAGCTGCGTAACAGATTTAGGACTAATATCCGAGGAATAGATCTCCTCATGTTGATTGGATTCTTAGATGTCGATTGCAAATGGACCTTTGGCACCATATTAAAATTCATGATATAATCGTTATCACCTGGGATTGAACCCTCGAATTATCAAAATTCTGAAGAACGTTTATGAGACCACTCTGGTGCAAGTTAAAGACCTTTAGTGATGTTACTGTAGGCTTCCTTTAAGCCGAAGTCTTTGAAGACCCTTGCTATTTATCGTATACGCTTCTTATTTCTCCACTTACCTAAGGAACAAGGGAACTTAGAGTTTGATATTGAACCAATGATGATCTACTAATTTTGTAATACGCTGTTTTCCAGTGAACGTCGATTGCTGTATTACAAAATTGTACATTACAAACAAATGATCAGCGATATTAGTTATAAATTAGACATTTCCGTCTCTTTGAAGTTAGAAGTAGATGTAGATGTGGAATTGGAGATGTCGTAACCCATTTCAGACTGATTCCTCAAAAAGTAGTAATTATGCATCTTAAATTGTCAACAAATATATGAATTACTTAAAAGTAGAAACAAATTAGTTGCTAACGTTAGCTACGTAATATAGTAAATAAAAAAAACTAATGATTGCTGGGGAGCTTCGCTCGCTTGACGAAAGTTTTTTGTTGTTTCCATCGGTGTACTGCTGTACCGCATAGATCAATAATATAAAATTCGAAGGACCAGTGTATGTCGATTAAACAGATCTGTACTGTATAATACGTTTAATACATAATAATACACACTAATTAACTAAAACTAATATTACTTGCTACTCAAAAAGACGCTTGTTGCTTGTTTGAATTGATCTGATTTTATTAATACAATCTTAAAGTGTTTTTGCACAATAGCCGTACCGATAATTCAGGGAAAAACCTAACTGTTTAATGTCATGATGTAGTTGCGAAGATATTTATGATGGTACCCCTTTTGGTATCAAGGGGTTAGTTAATTAAAAACATTGTTATTATGTTTACTTCTTTAAATGACAAATTTTTCGTTGTCTGGAATATTGAAAATCTCTATGTATTTGTGTAATAACACACATTACAAAAAAACATGTGATTTATGCCGTCTCTAAAAAGTTCGTTTAGTGATAAAATACAAGTATAGTATGCCCATGTATGTAGTTTTTGATATTTTGTATTTTCAATTCCGGTCTTGATTAGAAAACAATGCCATGAAATCAACCTTGTGTAGTTATTTAAATTTGTTAAGGATAATCAACGTTTGTTGTCGCTGTATGCAAATATGTTTAAAACGTTAAAAGCATTCAACAAATCGATCATAATTGGGTTCAAATCCTGATAGTAATACCTACGTGTGTGTATACGTACGTATAACAATTTATGTATCCGCGTTCCTGAGACTGCTGGTGCATTTTAATCGTGCCCTAAATTATACAGTCTATTAATCACTGGCAACTGGTAGCCCGTATTTTATCGGGAACTGCATTAGCAACCCTGAAAAACCGCTTTTTAATTTGTACATCGCATAACTTTAATGACTTATTTCATTATTTGTATTATATGTTTATATACATAGCACCTAGCCATCTACATTTCATTTATCATCGACTAATTACCACGTTCACAACGAGGATAATAATAAAGGAAGGAAGGAAACATGAATTGTAAAAATTAATTGATTTAAACGTGTACAAATGTCAATTATCTTATTCGTTGTTATCGTTGTTGAATTGTAGCATGAATAATAATTACAGTAGAATCCGTTTATTATGACGCCGCTTATATTGACCAACTGCCTATTATGACGTAATTACACTACGAAGTTTGGTTTTCATATAAAATTCTTTATGAAAAAGTCGGATATAATGACTTCGCTTATAGTGACATGTCGCTTATTATGACCCACTTTTAATAAATTGTCCGGTTATAATGACCGACAGTGTAAAGTATCGATAGCGCTCTCCTCACATCCGAAGAACACACCGATGACAATATCGTACAGAACATTAATGCTAAGGAACAACTTGAAAGTGATGGCGAAGAGGAAGTCGAGGAAGAACCATTACCTACCGCAGAAGAGGCATTAAAAGCTGCAGAATTATTATCCCGATTTGTTAATAGCAATATTGAAAACGATAATTTGACCATGGCGATGTCTTCTATACACAATAGTATTAGAGACTATTTTTACAATAAAATGAAAAAACAAAAGCAGACAAAAATTACAGATTATATTCATTAAAAAATACACTTGTATGTGTATAATGTGTACGTAATAAACGTACAATTTTCATTTCATTAGTTACTATGTTTCTCTATTAAATTAAATACATACATAAAAATGTTTTTTTTTCACAAACCGCTTTGTATGACGTCCGGTTATTATGACGTGTTTGTCGATTCCCTTCGATGTCATTATAAACGGATTCCACTGTAACTATAAAACTATATTTTACATTGCGGTAATACCTATGAAAATCATAAGGTATAAACTGGATGTCTAGTTTATAGATTACCCGAAGCAGGAAATTTGAAGTGCGTTCGTATCGACCAAACTTATTTAACTTCTGCTCGAAAATCAAGTTGAGTTTGGTTACGTTTCAACTACTTTAGTTGCAGTATAGGTAGTTTAGAATAATATGAACCTGCAGATGCTGGGTGTAGTCTATTACATTCATATTGTACCATCATCATAAGGTCGTCAGTCTTAAGAAGTGAAATATTGCACCTACCCCTATTGCACTTATTGATGACATCCCCGGAGGTAGTTCCCGCAGGGTCATCCGAATGAAGGACTAGTTTACGGCTGAGGTGCTTTACCCCAGAGGACGCCATCATTTAGTTTCGGTGTGTTTTACTTTCGATATCATAATATGGCGGTTTCCCGTTGCCTTCCACATCGCAGTATTGTGCATCATAATTCCATACCGATCCTCGTATTCTGTGCCACCCTGAATACTGAAAGAGCTGCTGCCCTCTTTCAAGGACTTGTCTTAGTCTGGTTTCTCTTTAAGAACCCCCCTTATGGTTGAACCTATGGTCCGGCTCCCTAATTCAAAGCCGGACAAACTTTAACTTCGTAGGACCCGCTACATGAGGTTACTTTGGATCACTCCATACCCTTCAATGAGGACGAGAGAGTAAACAGCAATGACCTATTTTGCTTTCTCTTTTTCTTCTCCCTTCCACTCCCATATCAAGCACGTTCATCCCGTAGACGACCGAAGCCTCTCTCGCAACTTAAATAACACCTACGAAAAATTTCTAATGATCGTCTCGCAGCTCAGTGATAGCATGCCGGACTACAATCGTAATACTATTGGGTTCGGCTGTGGAAGAGGGGACTCACCTACGAAATGAAAACGATAAGAAAAGGAAAGAATCATCTCACTCGCACTCTCAGTAGCAATGAGGAGTTCCTTGGCTTTACCTGAGGATCACTGGGGAGTCAAAAGAGCCGAGTTTGCCCGGCTTTGCCCTAAATCATAGAAACTCGCAAGCCGATCCACCCACTCAAGTTTGTACAAGAGTTTCGTCAAGGTTCAAGTCATATTGTACATTAGGAAAATATTGACTCATGCGCTTCTCTATGCAACCAGGGATTAAGCTCTATGTAAACTCTAAATAGTGACGACCAAATCTGTAAAAAGATACAAAAGCAGAAATCACTGAATGGATGGAGTTTTGTCACTGCTCAATTAAGACGAAGGTCCATGAGATTCTGAATTACCTCTAACTGAAAATCATGAGCTATTTTTTATTGTACAAGCGATTTTAATTTTCTTTAGCGTCTTTACATCGTCACTTCCGGCAAAGCCACACCCAAGGTGTCAGAGAGTCACATGTGACTCGCTAATCAGTGTTTGTCTACTACTGACTTAGAGGAAGAGGAGATTTGACCCATTCCGTAAATCTTGCAAATTTAATGGTTCCACATTTTCAGTTAAATCTCTTTGCAGATACAGACTTCGCAGGTAGAAGGTCTCTTTGATGATAAATTTGTTTTACTTATTGACTAAACAAACCTAAAAGCTCATTAGAAACAAAATTTCTGTAATTACGAGCAAGTCCTTCGATTTTATATATTAATATCTCTAATTAATCTTGATCCAAAGTGAGTCGCAATTCGTGTTTCTTCACTGTGCTTTGCTCAGTGATTTTCGAGCGACGACTGTTATTAATAGCGTTTTCAATTGAAAGGTTAGAGTTATTAGACAAGCGCTCCAAACTAAAATGGCCCTTTGCAGTGAAATAATTCATTACGTGCATGTCGTCGGTGAACTACCGACCGATGCGTATGACTTACGGTTATTAGATCATATTGTGGTTTGTCGTTCGTGCATATAAGTAGTGGTGCGAACCACACCAGTATCGCGTCTAGATGTTTGTGTGTATGTGTGTGGCTAGTGACCGTTCGTCATAAAATATTCATGCCGACATTAATGGTAATTAGGTGCTGAACGATGCCTTTTATGCTCCTGTGCTGCAACGGACGTATATAAAGCCCTTGGTATTTGTTACACGTATCTTACCCACTCTGCCTGCGTCTGTGTGAATATACGTAGACATTTTATGTCACCAGGTGAATTAAAATCGGTCAGAGTGTCGCACTTATTACTTACGAACGTGTACAACATAACTTTTTTCAAAATTTTGGCTTGTAACTCGAAATTATATTCTATATTGTATGTTAGTATATTCTCTGATTCCATCGTTTTATTTATGCCTGAATTGTCCGACCGAAACTGGTTTTTACGACCGAAACCGAAACCGAAACCGAATTTCGGCAACGGTCTCAGTTTCGGCAGAAACCGAAACCGAAACCGAAACTTCCTTATACGGATCATGTTTTGAGTGAAAAATAAAGAAAACGTTATTATAATCAGTCAGTTTTATTTTTTTATCTTTAAATCACATAGCTCTGCAGTCTTTGACATTTTCACTTATTGATAATCAAATCAAAATCAACATAACAACCCCTCATTTAAGGAAATACTTTAATTGCGCCTTAAAAATACTTAAAATA
>NW_020438974.1:103591-113153 GCF_000699045.2 Agrilus planipennis | reverse complement strand
TTTTTTTTGCCGAAACTCGACTGAAGCCGAAACCGAACTTTCGGTCGGACACTAATTGCCAACATTGGACATATCTTTTGGTTATTGTTGTTAGTTATTAGTTACATTTCACTAACTTTTCAGCAAATTTTTCTTTAAAAATATTAATTTATTCTATCATTTATAAATTTGATCGACATTCATCTAAATAACATATGTTTTCTGGTTTAGATTTGACTGTGATTAATCATTAGTATTATCTGTTTTCAACAAATCAACCAATTGCTCGAAATTAATAGAACTTATTATTTATTGGATTTGAAAGACATAATTACAGCGATCATTTTTAAAGGAAATACCACAGATCGTCCTAAATTATACAATTGCTTTTAGTAGGGAGAGGGTCAATTGGAGTAAAAAAAATTGCGCATTTAAGTTGACCGTTGGTTGATGAGGTGGATGGGATAGGGGTGGTTTTGTATAACCTAGAACACCAAAAAGGTGTTTAGATACATGACCACAACAGCATTCACTTTGTATCTGTTTTTCCTACCGCAAGCTTATTATCCGAAGCAATCTTATAAAAGCACTTTTCGTTAAAGTTCGGTTGGGTTACGTCATGTTATGTTGGTCTTTGACTGAAGATTGCTTTTATGTTAGTTACGGTAGAAAAAGTCAAAATGAATGTTGATGGAGTCTTCCTTCTAGCCCAATCCATTTGACAGAAGGTCCCATATCAATAAATACTGTTTATTTTTTATTCGGTTCTTGATCGAGCTACATGACCTAGAGGTCAAGACCATTGCTTAGTATTCGGGAGGACACCGGTCAGATTACTAGTCCGTCTGCCCTGGTCTTCTGTTTTTTTCTGGTTTCCATGAATCACGTAGACAAATGCTGGAAATTCCACAGATAATCTTTCACTCTCTTCTATCTTCATTTCGTTCGTTTCATTTTCACTATCACCACCGATTTCCACGATTGATCAGGATAAGAATAACCCAATAAGATTGTAGACTATAGTTTTCAATACAATATTGCAAACATTATTCCCAGGGATTGGACTTGAATAAGCAGCACTGCTATTAAATTTAAACGTACCAAGTTAATGAATCTAATATTTAATTGATAATGAGTAAATTCCACAANTATTCCCAGGGATTGGACTTGAAGAAGCAGCACTGCTATTAAATTTAAACATACCAAGTTAATTAATCTAATATTTTATTGATAATCAGTAAATTCCACAACTGATTGATAAAATAATTAATAATATGGCAAGATAAATATTTATGATTCTTTAAAGGGTTTTCAATTAACTGTTTTAATAGAAAATATATAATTAGTGATTACTTATTACGTATAAAGCAAAACATCCGTTAAGATTAAATAAACGGGAAGTACAAAAAGCAAACACGATTGAAATAATTCAATGTGATTTGTAGTATTTTTTGCTAATAGGCTAGTCTCTTTCTTTCGCGTAGAGGTCAAGAACCGGATTTTTTATATCAGGGATCAAGGTCGTGTATTGTGATGTCATTCTGGATATTCGGTAGCACCCCTCATCAAGGACCCGGATGCGCCATCTGCTTTTAGTTAACGTTAGCAGGAAGTTCCTGGTGAAATGCAGACTTCGATTACAAAAGCTTTCCAACCCGCGAAATCTGTACTTTCAAAGTAGGAAACCTTTAATGTACGATTTGTAAAATGCTCAACTGATGACTCAAGTTATATTAATCAATCTTTCATTGGGACATCTAAAATGATCCACACGGTAAAATATTAAAATAAAATTACAATAATAATAATGACAAATGCGAGTGGAACTCGCGTCCTGACGAATCCGCACCCTTACTTATGTATTTATAAAGCTTTCTAAGTAGATGGTTGCTATTATTACTTTTAAAATACATTCGCTTGTAACGACTGAATAAAGAATGAATCATAGCGCCTTGTATATCAAAGTCAAAGGAATTAAATCATGATTTCGCAATTTATTCTTTGCGTCTGCCAAGAGCTTTCCACATCAGGAAATTACCGTAAATAATAGAGAACATCTCTTACAAAAAAACTCTAAAGCATTTCAATCAGTTAACAGGGTACGTAATTAGTGGATAGTGACGTAAATACTGTATATACAAAGTAATAGGGAGTGATATACTATTAATTCAATGTGAGGTAAATGTCTAGATGATGGCTAGCTGGGATCGAATGAGGAGGTCTCCCCCACCACTGTACCATAAAAAGTTATGGGGGTTAGATGGGGATGGAGGTAGGGGGGATCGAAAGAGGGTAGGGGGATCGAAGGAGGGTGGTCACATGAGTAAAACCCCATAAAAAATTTGCGGCGGTCTCACCCCCATAAAAAGTTATGGAAGTTGAAAGTTGATTTTTTTGACAATTTTCATACACTATAATTCAAATAAAATTCAATATAAAAAATATTTTCAAGCGGGTGGAGGTGGAGAATCGAAAGAGGGTGGTCACTTGAACAAAACCCGATAACCTAACCTAACCTACCCTATTGATAAAGATATTTAAATAATGTTTTATGTAACTTTCTCAATATTTTTATGTATTTTTCCATTAGTTTTACCTTTGAATATTGTTTAATAATGACTATATAAATATTTACATGCCAAGAAATGCATAAAAATTGGCAGATTTATTAACTTTGAACCCCTATAACTTTTTATTGGGGTGAGACCATCACGAAATTTTTATGGTACAGTGGTGGGGGAGACCTCCTCTTTCGATCCCACACACCCCCACCCCCGAAGGAGGGGGGCATCATCTAGACATTTACCCATTTACCCAACTTAAAATTACCGTACATATAGATGTTACTGTAGTAGTTTTAGGTGCTGTTTTTTAAGAAATTTTATTGTAATTATTGAACTTTTCCTGTGAATTCTTTGTTCTTTTTCTGTTAAAATAATAATTCTAATTTTGTGAGAAAGTTGACTGGGGCAGGTAATTTTATTTTCGTTTAAATAATACCGGTGAAATAAAGGTCGAAGTTGTTAGAGTTCAAGTCTTTATTGTAGTCAGACAACAGTATTGCTCGCTATGTATTTTATGGCATTTTTAGACAAGTTTAAAACAATTTATATATGTATAATATATTGCATTTATTCGTATTATATATTTGTGTATATTAGATACTCTACATTTTAACGTCCTCTTCAATATCAATCTCTTTGTTTTTGTACTTCTATCACAGAGCATTTCAATACGCGTTCAATAAAATTAAAACGACATTTGTATGTGAATAATGCATAAGGTAATAACATTTTGTGTATGCCTATCAGTACATTATTTACTTGTTCATGGCGTTGGATGATTACTTGTCGAAAAACGCCACGAAGTTTATGAAGTTCGATGATTCAAAATTTGCATGTCGCGAATTAACAATTGGTGGTGTTTTTTATTAGAGCAAGAAAGCGCGTGTGTATTAAAGAATTTCTCTCTTCTAGAGCAAGTAAAGGCATTTTATGTTCCAGACACCATTAATATAATGGCACACAGTTGCAAGAAAGAGCATACATACATTTTTACATAATTAAAAAAGTTTTGTTTAGATTTACATAACGATGTCTTTGCAACAAAGCAGTGGCATCTGATGACGGATTATGGTGGTATACGTGTAAGTGGATTTTAACTCTTCGTTACATTGTTAGATTATATCGCAAATCAATGTGATGAAGTTTTTGATAGCGAGTTAGATAGCTAAACTCAATGATAAGAAAACGAAACGTAAATGCCAAAATAATTGTTATATTATCAAAACCTGTTTATCTTGCCGAATTCTTATTGATTTCAGTTGTTTTAGTCTTTAGGGAAGAGAAAAAGTAGGGAAAGACTAGACTGAATATAAAGATAGCAGACGAAAAATTAGTTAATAAAGTCGTTGATTTTCGGTATTTAGAAAGTCAGATAACTAGCAGTAGAGATATAAAACAAAGAATAGCTCAGGGTTCAGCTGCCTTTATCAAAAAGAAGTCACTTTTATCCTCTCGAACGGTTAATTTAAAATTTCGAGAAGAATTTTTAAACGTGTATGTCTGAATGACAGATCAGTACAAGTGCGCAACATGGACGACAGGAAAAAAAGGTTAAAAGCGTTCAAAGGGTGGTACTACAGGTGGATAATGAGGATGTCGTGGATAGAAACTGTGAGAAATGAGGAGGTATTAGAAGGAGTAGTAGTAGAGGGCGCTATGGAAATTTCTACGAAATAGGACACCTTCTCAGGCATGACGGGATAGTTAGAGACATATTGGAAGCAGAAACAAGAGTTAAAAGGAGTGGAGGTGGACTTAGATTAGATTGCTGTTCATAAATAGTTAAGGATGTCGGATGTTCTAGTTTTAGGGAAATGAGAAGATTAGGATTAGAAAAAGTGGAGATGCATGCTTAACTAATCTTAGGTCTGACAATCCTACGATGGTGATGATGATTCCGATCCTTCATCCTTGATCTTAAGGATGATCTAATTATGAAGAACTCTTTCAGATTATATATTAACATCAGAGAATCTTGTAAATATCCTATATGATCAAAGACGAAACGTCGACAATAGATAACATCTATAGAATCCTAAGTCAGGAAACCAACAGGGGTAAGATAATTATTTATTGTTAGAAGTAGAAAAAGGCGAAACTTAGAAGTCAGCTATTGTCATTTGCAACAACGAATGGATGGATACTTATCAATAGTGCAAATCTGCTTTTTGCTAATTGTTTTTGTAATAACTACTCTTTTGATCATCTTTAAAATTTGAATGTACTTGGCATTTACATGTCGTTTTTGTTATCACTCTTTTGATATCGCTCTTATGAACATGTCACATGAGGAGGGTGGGCATCAATAGTGATGTGCAAAAGTACCTATAGGAAAATGAATAGACTGCCAGCTTTGTCACTATGACATAGATTTTGTATCGAGTTTTGAGCTACTTAAAATTTACAATTGATTTCTTATTGATAATCGTCTTTCTGTTTAGACGTTAAACAAAATCTTTCGTTTTTTTATAGGACGGCGTTTGTGCAACTTCTTCCAACATTTTAGTGTTTTCTGTGGGACTGGTGGCCGAACTTTCGGGCGAAGTTAATTTGCTAGTGGGCGTCGGAACTTGCGGTGCTGCACCTTTGCTTCTGGTTTTCGATCTTCGTTTCTTCAGAATGAGCGGTCCCAGACCGGTGCTTTCCATGTTACTTGCAGGTTTCGGTATTAGTTCGGTTGGCCTTTCAAAGTTACTGCTGTTGGAAGACTTTCGAACAGTTGGTTCTCCGTCACCCTGAGGCGATTGTGAACTTGAACCGCTATCCGACGATAACCTCTTCAAGATTTCCTGAAGAGTCTCCTCCATCTTTCCCATCCTTTGGTTTAGCCTTTGAATCTCTAATTTGACATCCACCTTGAAATCCATAAGGTTCGTCATCAATTCTCTGTACTCTTGCGTAGCGATAAAGTCTTGGACGGGGTGTTGGTAAGACTGAGCGGGTAGTGGTTCCCTTAGGCCACCGTCGTAGCTATCCATCTTTCGTAGGCTAAGATTTCGGATCCTTGGGGTACCTAATTCGACAATTTCGTCAATGGTATCCTGTCTCATCATGCTGGGAGTAGCAGTTGTGGAAACCTTTTGTAACTTAGGAAATACCTTATTCCCTGATCCTCCTGAGTTACCCGAAGATGAAGAACTAGGTCGGTCTTTAGACGTGTCTCTTGCACTTAGGCTGCGTGTAAAGGTTTGCTGCTGAGCGGACAATTCTGATGCCGAGTCTAGACTGGAGGAACCCAGAAGCCTCCCCCATTTGCTGGTCCTATTTGGTCCTACTCTTGTCACCTTTGTTGTAACACCGTTGTTACTTGAATCGTCTTTTTCAGCAACCGAGGAAAGTTTCGTTGCCGACGTTACTCGAACTATCGGTTTATCACTAGAATCTTCTCCCTTTTCGACATCCGGTGAAGGCTGTGTAGCTGGTGAGGTGTGCTGAGAGCGATCCCTCCTAAATTTCGAAAATATTTTTCTAACGAGATGATCTTGGTTTTGATCCAGTTGCGGTTCATTTTTGCGCCTTTCGGCCAACTCTTTCTCTCGTTTCACATCTGCTACTTTTCTGAATATAAGGCGATGTCTAAGGTTGTATGTTAAAACTAAATTCCTAGCAAAACTGTTTGCGAAAGCCTGATAAAAATCTAACACTTCTAACAATTTGTCTCTTTTAATCATATGTAGATCACAATAAGTTAGAGCGCGAACATTTGCTGCCGATTGTCCCACCGCGTTATCCTTCCAAAAGGAATCTCCAAAAACGTCACCTTTTCCTGTAAAAATAAGCCATGCTTATTCCTGTAAGTGATCAGAATTCGTGTAATTTACCTAAAATTGCTACTACTTCGTCGTCCTGTATAACTTCTAGCGATCCTGTTACAATGAAACACAGAGAATCGATGGATTCTCCTGTGTGATATAGCAAGTCACCAGGAGCTGAATGAGACATGGTGAAATGCATGGCTAAAGCTCTTAAACAACCATCGGAGGCCAAGCGAAAGGCTGGATGTTCATTAAAAACTTTTCTATTTAAATGAACACATATATCAGCTTTCATATCCTTCGGGCAGAAGTTTAGCACCTGAAATTTAAATTGGTGCAATCAACTTTTACAAGTGGAGATAGAAATTGGATGAAAAATATATAGAGGAAAGTCTCTTAATTTTGGATACTTTTATAATCGAACTATTTGCTTCACACATGTTAAAAACCTTTAGTTTTGTGGGTTCATTTACAAAAAACGGCTTTGAGATAACACATTATCCAAAATTAGGCGAGTTTCTTCTACCATCTATATAGGTAGCTGCATAATTTTCTTTTAAAGAGAGTACAGTAGATTTCATTTATTAAGACCTTGGTTGTAGCGACCATTTTGCTACAGCGACGTTAAATCTAAGTCCCTTGAATTTAAACGATACAAAATTCTTGTGGGTATAGCGACTTCGGATGTAACGCCGTGTTCGGGTGTAGCAACTGAATCGTTTGTAATAAATCCCTAGTAATCCCATGCAGATATAGCGACGGGAGTCGGCCACAAAAAACGCAAAGAGCTTTCTTATCTTTTGTTTACATCCACACAGATGATAGTTAAGTTACAAAGTCATATTCTGAGTCGCAACTGTTTAATAATCTTTTGAGTATGACTCCTAGATGCACATTTACTGTTAAAAAAGGCAGAAATCGTTTGAAAATTGAAAAATGGTGAAAACTATTGGGATCAGTCAAATGGGCATACACCATCTGGTGGCAAAATTTATAACTCGAATGAGGGAAAAATTTACATAGGAACTGTGTACGCAAATTATAGAATTGTTTATTAAAATAATAAAACACGTTAAAAAAGTAAAAATTTTTTTGATGATGGAGTCGACGAAGTTTTCTTCTAAAGTTAAATCAAATAAAAAGTTAATATGTTCAGTGAAAAGCTGCAATAGCACTTCAGACATAGATCTTCACTCTTCACCTACATTAACTACTTTCCAATAAAAACTAACCGTTTTATATATGTAAAAAATATATTCGGAAAATTAGAGAAAAAAGTAAACTAATAGAAGCTTGGATGAAAGCAGTAGGTATCAAAGAAGTGAATTCCGGAATAAAAATTTGTTCACGTCATTTTAATGCACATGATTATATTTCAGCAAGTATTTACCATCAGCCATAACCTTAATATTTAAAACTAGAATCATACTAAAATTATAAAGTGAGAAATTATTTATTCCTGTGTAATTGATTTAACACAATTCTAATGATACGATATAAGTATTTTGAGGTTAAGAACCTACCTGCTGCAATACAACAAAGTTGCAATAATGTGTTTGCAACGTTCTCTTAAATCGGCTTTGCACGTGCAAGTCATTGATATGATATTGCTTAAATCACCCAGAATCACCTCACCAATTATATAACGTGAATCACTTTTTAAATCCGAAGTTTGTAAAAAGTAGGCAGTAAACTTGACGGAATTTGAAGGCTAGCTTCCGGATTTGTTATTTCCGAATTTTATAATGTGATTGGCATTAAAAACACGCTCACCTTCAACGAAATTTCCTTTCAGAGGTTTTGTGTCAGCCCAATCACATATTGTGTGAATACTTATCATTTTATCGTAATTTAAAAACTTGGAAATTGCACGGTACACTATAGGAACTATGATAAATTTTCCCTAATCGGTGCCATGTTTGTAGGCTCCTCCCATTTGACGGATCCCAATGTATCTCTATACCTATGCCTGTAACGACTTTCGGATATAACAACGAAATTACGGTGGTTCCTTCGTCGTCGTTATAACCGAAATCCACTGTATTTCTATCATAAACTTCCACGGTCGGCGTGGTTTGTGGTATTTTTTGTCAGACTGCTTTGTGGTAATTTTTTAAACATTGCCCTGTTCTTTGTTGACGACACCTTCAGTATGAAATTGTTAGCAACTCACAATCAACAATTATTACCAACCAAGTGAACACTGAAGATAACGTTAGTAAAAGGCTATTGAAAGAAAAATTTTCATAAACTATAACAAAACAGTGGATATTATTATTCTTAGCAAATAGCAACATCAATTCTCATAACTGGTACATACTATAATTCAATCTAAATCTTGTTTGTTTGATAGTTGTTATATTTTGAAATAACTTCCTTCTATCTGACCTTTGTATACATTTCAGGTTACGTATAATAAAGGTTAAAGCTTCAACACTGAAACTTTGTAGTAATTAATTATGATTTGAAGTAAGCGTACCTTGTCCTGATCTAACCCTTTGGTCATCGCCCACGTTGAAACTACATAATCCATAACTCGTTCCGACAAAGCCTTTGGAACTTCATGCAATTTCATAAATTCTCGGACGTTGTTTAACATGTCGTGGTACTTCGCTGTCGCGCTCGTCATTTGTTGAATAATGGTAGTGACGTGTCCGAAAATTGTTGCGTATAGAAGAGCTGAAAGTCAATTATTCTGAATTAAAGCATTTTGAAAAATCGTAACAACATCCCATAAATAAATAATTCACTAGAACATATCCTAGAATTTTTTACCAACTTCTATAAGAAAATTGGGTAATTGGTTAATCAGACCTTTGTTCGTTCAAAAAAAAATATTTCACTTTAACCAATTAAACGTAACTTTTAGAAATGAAACTTATTAATTGTTGAAACTGATCTATTAATTGATAACAGAGAACACCCCGAGTAAAAGTAAAAATAATTATAGCACCACCGAATCGCCTCCAAATATCTGAAATGACCTAAATTACCACCGAAATAGTTCTTACAAATTAGACGAAAATTTAAATTCTAAAATTACAGCCAAAAAAATTACCCTTTGAAACTCTAAAACAGTTCCAAGCTAGCACCACATTAAAAAACATCCAAAAGAGCCCTCAAACAGCGCCTCATCAAAAAATATATTACAATAGCACTAAAACAGCATCACATACAAAATCATCTAAAACAGCACCAAAACGTACCGTATATAAAAATGAAAATATTGATTAATTAATACCAATTTATCCATCAGATATTTAA